>NC_067398.1:694460811-694490811 GCF_016432865.1 Antechinus flavipes
AGAAGAGTGGCCTGAGACACGAAGTCTATGCAGTCAATGGCGACTGCTATGTTGGGGAGTGGCAAGACAATAAGAAACACGGTAAGGGTTGTTCTGAGGATGTGGTAAGGCGAGGGGCCGGTCGGGGGGGGCCAGCTTGACCCCCAGAAAGGTCTGATCGGGACCGGGAGCAAGCCCTTTAGGGCCCAGGGAAGTCTGGCTGCAGGGTCCCTTTCACTCTCAGACCCTATGACCCTGGTGGCTGAGAGGGAGGCTAGTAGCACAGTGGGCAGATCCACGTGGCTCTAGAAGTCAGCCTGTTTTCAGAGGGCCTCAGTTTCCACCAACAATGAACAGTTTGGATTAATTGACCTTTAAAACCCCAAAACTTCAAATCTGTGGCTTTCAGAATCAAAAGGGGCCTTTGAGGTCATCTAATCAACTCAACCTCAGGTTACCTGATCCAACTCCCTACTGATCCAAAATGAAGACTCAGAGAATTTAAACTGTGCGAGTCATTAAATCCAAATTCCCTCAAAAACAAGTTAACCAACCTGAGGTCCTACGGCTAAGAAGTGGAAAAGGTAGAAACTGCACCCAGATTCTCTGGCCAAATCCAGCTCCTTTTCTGGAGTACCGTGCTAGAATGGTATCCAAGGTCCTTTTGACCTAGGGTACTAAAAATTCCCTCTTCCCATTCCACTGATGAGAGAAACTAAGACCCAGCTAGATAGTTATAGAACCTAAAATTTCCCTATTCAGTCCCTTTGTATAGAAAGGAGTCAAGGGAGAGGGGATGGTCTTTTCTTCCCCAGAAAAACAGGGCAGAGGAGCCCCTCTGCAGACCTAAGTGGTTCAGGCTTCACAGATTAGGCCCTTGCTCTTCATTTTGAGAAAACAGGAATATTCTGGGCAAGTAGTCAAAAAGTTTGACCTCTGGCTTTTGGCTTTTGATCCCTGCTTCACGAGCTACCTCAGACAAATTATTTAACCATGTTAGACTTCAGATCTATGATCCTTTCCAGCTCTGATGTCTAAAATTCCTTTCAGAGCTAAATTCTATGAACATTTTTGGGCACACGTGATTAAAACCTGGATTTTATCTTGATCCCTTTGTATGGGAAAAAATTACCTCGAGGCCATAGGTCACTTGCCTAACTAGAGCATGCTAGTGAGTACCAGAAGAACTAGGGGGAAGCCTGGCTGACTCACTGACAACACACTCTCACTGGAAGATACCTAAAAGTCAGTTATACTCCAGCTCGTTGGATCAATGTATAGACAACAGGTGTTGAGTCCACCTTGGTTAATAAAAACTCTGCACTGAGCCTCCTAGGACAGACATTAAAAGAAGGGATCTTTAATTTAACAAGAAACACAAGTCACACATAGGGAAAAGCCTTCTGTATACCAGGCACTGCGCTAAAGATCTACAAAAGGACAAGTCATCTAGTCCAATTGTCCGTAAACAGAAGTGAGTGCAAGGGATAATGTTGTAAAAAATTACCCTGGTATGGGTTCTGTCAATAAAAAGTTATTTAAAAATAAAATAAAATAAATAAAACAACTTATATATAGCTGATAAAGCAAATAAAATGTATAAATAATTATAAAAAAAAAAAAAAGAAAGAAAGAAATTGTCCATAAGTGCTGAAGATGTGAGGACTCAAAGAGTGAGCTCCTTCCTTGATGGCAGTGGAAAGAGTGCTAGAATGAACCTCTCTGGGTATCAGTTCCCGTGAGGGTTTTGGACCAGAATGGTTTTTGAGGTCCTGTCCCGATCTCCCTCTATGATCCCCATGATGGCTTCCCAATTCACTCACTCATTTGTTCAGTTATTTAACTATTGACCACCACCCACGACATATAGAACCACTTATCCTGAGAATTAGAAAGGCTCTCAGTGGCCACGGAGTCTGACACCTGCCTGAGATTCTCTTCTATACCATCTCTACCGAGCAGACACATGCATCCTGAACCATTAGGTTTAACTGGAAAGCTGGAAGGAATCTCCAAAAACACTTGAGTCTAACGTCATTTTTTACAAATGCGAAAACTGAGGTGCTGGTGGATTATGACTTTGCTAGGATCGGAGGCAGATCTGAACCCAGGGCCTTGGCCCCCCGAACCCCAATCTTCCGCTTAATCGCAGCTGCCTTCCAGTGAGCCAGCGATCTGCGTGTCTCCATCTTCCCTCTCCAGGGGTTGCTCCAGCTCTGCATTCTGGGGCCAAGCAGAAGGAGCTTTAATCCCTCTTCACTTTCCAGCCCCCTCAGTCCCTCACTTCTCTGAGTTCCTTCACCATCTCTCCCCAGCTACCAGTGCTTGACCCCAAATATCACCTTGGACTTACGTGTACGTGTTATGTCTACCCCCAGCTGAACGAGTGGGAGCCCTTCAAGGGAGGGGAGTAGTCTTGCATCCCCAGCACCAAACAGTGCTTGCACACACCCACTAAGTGCCTGTCGATTAATTTTATACTTGTTGGCAAACCAAGTCCCTCACACACACATATCGACTAGCGTGTGGGCCCCCAACCTGCCGATTTTGATTCCTTACCACGTCAGTCATCTAATGTGTATGATTCCCAGAGATTTCCAGCAGGGAAAGGAGGAAGCTTACTACCTGGGGGACCTTTGGAAGACATCTCACTTCCCTAGCCCTCAGTTTCCTCACTTGTGATCCCCTCCAGCTCTAGCTTGACAGTCCCATAAATGAGCTTCAGACATCCCGAGTCCCTAGTTACTCTTCCCTAGAGACTATCTCCAAGAGAATAAACCAGTTGGGCATCTCAGGAGAATGACAAGGAATGGGAATGCTGGCCCAGGAAGTGGAGGTTGTCTCACAAGTGGGAAAGGGGTTCAGAAAAGTGCTGGGTAAGAAACTCACATCGGGAGCTCAGACAGGTAAACTGAGAGCTCCATCTGGACGAAGACGGCTCTCCTCCCGGCGAGGTGATCTGAGCCGTGTCTGGTGTCTCTTCCCATCAGGAAAAGGAATCCAGAAATGGAAAAAGAGTGGAGCTATTTACCATGGAGATTGGAAGTATGGGAAGAGAGATGGTTATGGGATCCTCAGCCTTCCTGACTCTAAGAAAAGATATAGGAAGGTCTACTCTGGCTGGTGGTCCAACGACAAGAGAAGTGTGAGTTTGAGCTGTTCCTCAGCAAGAGGGGAAGTGGGGATCCTGGGGCAGGAGGGCCGGAGCTGCCTGACTGGGCTTGGGGGGGCCCCCAAGTGCCGCTTATCTGGGGAGCTTAAGGGAAAAGGAACCCCAAGAATTGAGGAGGAAGGAGTCAGAAACCAAGAAAAGGAGTCGAAGTCTGAGAGAGGGTGATAAGGGCTGCCGCAGGGTCACTTCCCCTCAATAAAACAGGAACAGAACCCTTGGCAGGAAGCAGGAGAAAGGAGAGATATGGGGATGGGAACTGGGACACACTGGGAAGCAAACAGGCCAGGAGGCTAGGGCTTCCTCCTGCCCTGGAACTGGGTGGGAGGGTGGGCTGGGAAATCTCTTCTGCCCTTTCCTGCCCCAGGACGGGCTAGCCCCTGTGGCACCCACACCCTGATTTCCTGGCTTTATTTTCTAGGCTGGGGACCTTTGTTATAAGCCCCGGGTACCTTCCCACAGATTAAAAACTTCCCATGCTCCCATGGGTGGTGAGAAGGGGAGGGGGGCTGGAAGAAATGCAGGGATTGGGCCGATGGAGCAAGAGTCAAGCTCTCAGCTTCCTGGCTGGAGTTGGGAAGGGGCTGGGAAATGAAGGAACCCTCCCTCCCCTCTACCCCCGCTGGGCTGGGAGTCCTGAGAACAGGACACGCCTCGTGTTTTCTTAGCCTTAGTTTTCTCATCTCTAGAATGGGGTGATGATCCTCTCACTAGGACTTGAGAGGACTCTTAATTGCCGATTGCCTGGCCCAGCGCTGATGCAGGCTGATCCCTCTGCCTCCCACAGGGTCATGGCATCTGGTACTATGCGCCCAGCGAATACTATGAAGGAGAGTGGAAGGACGGCCTCCGAAGTGGATGGGGCCGCATGTTTTATGCCAATGGAGATATCTATGAGGGCCAGTGGAACCTGGGCCTGAGAGAGGGCGAGGGCATGCTCCGCCTAAGTAAGTCCCCCCGGGGCTCTGCCCTCCCCAGGGACACCCCCCCCCCCCGCAAGCTTCCATCTCCCCCAAGGAGTCCCTCCAACCCACGGGTCTCCGTGACAACGTCCAAGCTGGAAACTGGCTTTAAAGGGCTTTGGGACATGGGACTGGGCACAGTGAGGGGCTGTGGGCTCCAGGGACCAACGGAGACATGATCTCCTCCACGTGAATAACAGAGACGGCCCCAGGCTCCCAGCCCGGGCACCCCAGGCCGCCCCCACTGTCGCTGCCTTCCGTTCCCCAAGGTCCTGGAGGGCTTCCTGCCTCCTCCCGAGTCCTGAGCCCCAGCAGAGCGCCTGGGCTCTTCCCTGGTTATCGGGTGCTCTTCTATGGGAACAATCATACCCATATTCCTGAAAATGCCCTTTCTGCCCCTTCGTTAATTACTTAGCCTCTCTGGCTCTCAATTTTCTCATCTGGAAAATGAGGCATTTCAATTAAATGGTCACTTGGGTCCTTTCTAGTACAGAGCAAGAGTTCTTAACTGGAGGGAAGTGGGGAAGGAGCGCCATTATTTAAAAAATGTAATTTGGTGACGTCTAGTTCGTTTCCTTGGTGATAATCCTTTATTTTATGCACTTTAAAGTAATCTGAGAAGGCCCCATAAGCTTCGGTAGGCCACCAGAGGGGCCGTTACACACATCGCCATTAAAAATCCCCATCTAGACCTTGGGTTCTGGGGTCCTAAGAGCTGACGTTGACACAGGACTTTAAGTGCTGCAAAGTACTCGGTGTCCCTGGTCTTTGAATCTCACAAGCCCAGGATGGGTATTACGCGTATTATCCCCATTTTACAGAGGAGAAACACGCAAGACCTCTATAGTTGCCCATATTCACCCAACTAGGGAAACGCGACTTTCTTCTGACTCTTTAAGTCCGGCATTTTCTCCGGTCCGACACCAGTTTTTTATTATTTTTTTCCAATACCAATTTTCAAAATTATTTTTATTGATGCTATTTTAAAATCTCACTTTCCTTTCTCAGTGCACCTCCCCCTTCCCTCTTGTAACAGAGAAGAATATTCGAGCAAAACAAACCAACATTTTGGTGTGAAAGTGAATGAACTCTAGTCTCTCCCCATTGCGTTTCTTTCCATGATAGCGGACACTGAGTAAATCGTTCTCCGGGTTCCGATTGCTCCGTCCTGCCTCTGTCACCGAAGCTCTAGGTTTCTCTGAATTTCCCATCTTCGCTCATGATCCCTTCCCATATCACAACTTGCTCAGTTAATCTCATTACAACAAAACGGCCAACGGGAATTTTTACAAAGTGAGAAGCCACAGGCCCCAGGAGAGGGAAGTGGGTTGTTGAAGGTCTGAGTTCTCTAGATTGCCAGTCAGGGCCCGCCCCTTCTGCCTGACACTTCCTCCCTCCATCCCTCATCACCCCCAGCCAGCAAGGTCTCCTCACCTCAGCTGGCACTTTCTTCCTACACATTCACTTACCGTACTGCACCCCGAGGAGGTCGCTTCTCTCCGACTAGGCTGCGAGCTCCGGTGGGAGCCCCAGGGACCCAGCAGGGCCGGGCCAACCCTCAGCTGTTGGTTGTCTGGTTTCCGTTATTCAGATGCTCTCGGGTCCTCCAGAAAGGCTGGATGCCCAGGGCCAGGGGTCTAGTCTTGCCCCCACGACATTGTGTGTCCGTCTCTATCCCTTTCTCTGTGTCTGTGTCTCATCTCTGGCTGTCTCTGCCTCTGTCTCTGCTCCTGCGCAGATAATGGAAACCGCTATGAAGGCTTTTGGCAGCAAGGGATGAAGAATGGGAAGGGCCGCTTCTTCTATGTGGACCACGGACAACTCTTTGAGGGCTTCTGGGTAGATGATATGGCCAAATGTGGGACCATGATTGACTTTGGTCGAGATGAAGCCCCCGAGCCCACCAAGTATCCCATTCCGCAGGTCAGTCGGCCACACGGACCCTCTTTTCCCTCTTTTTCGATCCCACATTTTGTCGAGTCCCTGGAACCCAGGCACGGCATGCAGAAATCAGGAGGAGCGGGTTCCAGTCCCACTTCAGACACATCCTGACAGTCTAATCCTGGAGTCCCCTTAACCCTTCCCAGACAAATCTCGAAGTCACTGTGTGGCAGAGCAGGTGCCAGTCTGTGCTGGTGGAGGGAAGGAGAGAGTTTCCTCAAAGGGATAAAATCCCCAGATCTGGGCCCCCCACCCTAAAATGTGCCAGGTGTGCGCTCTCGGTGGTGGGAGTTCAAAAATGAAGGTCATGGGGAAGGGGTAGGGGAAGGAGGGGAAAAGTTTTGCAAGGGCCAATGTTGGAAAATTACCCATCTTATAAATAAAAAGATATAATAATAATTTTAAAAATGAAGGAAGACGCTTTTCCGGCCCTGGGCACTTGCACACACGAGCATCCATACCCAGTACGCCAAATCTGACCAAGTTGTTCCAAGAGCAGCCAGTGCCGACAAGGGGGGAAGGTCTCGTGCCATAAGGCCGCTTAAGGCAGCCCCCTCTCGGGTACCCCCTTTCTTTCTGCCTGAGCATCCATATCCTTCAGAGGTATGGAGGGCTGCCCCCAAAATACAGGACAATCAGGAAGATCAGGAAAATAAAAAACAGCCCTCCCCCCAAAACCTGGCTTCAGTTCCTGGCCTTTCATGAAAAAGGACTTGAAATATTCACACTGTGACCTCTCAGTGTGGTCGTGGGATCGGTGGGCGTTGGCTCTGGATCCAAGAGGGTCCGGATTCAAATCCAGACCAATTCTCATTGTCTGGGGGACTTTGGACCCACTGAGGCTCAAATTCCTCATCTGCAAGTTGAAATGTTAGTCTAGATCAGGGCTACTTAAACTTTTTCCATTTGTAACCCCTGTTCTCCCAAGAAATTTATGTGTGTGTGTGTATAAATATATATATATAGTTTAAGAAACTCTGGTCTAGAGGCCCCTGACGCCTTTTCCGGCCCGAGGTCTATGATTCTGGGATTTTCAGGCGGAAAGGCAGAAATGGGCCTGGTTTGTGAGCCCGGTGACATTATGGGGGCTCGGAACCGCAGCTGCCAGGGTGGCCGGGCTGCCCAAGCCAGAAGTCACCTGCCTT
Organism: Antechinus flavipes; assembly: GCF_016432865.1. Lineage (NCBI taxonomy): Eukaryota > Metazoa > Chordata > Mammalia > Dasyuromorphia > Dasyuridae > Antechinus > Antechinus flavipes. Next base: position 694,468,008 of record NC_067398.1, read on the forward strand.
TGTTGTGGCCCTGCCTCCCCGAGGAGGAAGGCAGGACACGCCCGGATCCGGGCCAGGCCGCCCAGGGAGAAACAAGGGCCCTTTGTTAGAGGGCACAGACGGCCGGCCTTCCCCAAGACGCCTGAGCCTGGCAGGGAGGAAGCACTAGGGGCGTTCCCCCTCACCTGCGCCGGGCTCTCCCTGCGGCCCCAGCTCATCCTCCCCACTTCCCTCTAGGTGGAACTGCAGAATCCCGACAAGGTGCTGGAGGAAGCCGTAGCCAAGTTCATGCAGGAGACGTACTGAAACCATTTGCAGGAACGACAACCGAGGCTGAATCAGTGGAAGCAATTTGGGGGGCTGGTCAGGAGCCCCCCATTCCCCAAGGCCGAGTCATCAGGGCCCTTGGGAGGAGAGGCCATTCAGGGTGGGTCAAGCTGATAAAGGGAAGATGTAACAAGGGGCCCTGTGTCTGCCCTCCCTCATTCCCTCTGAAGGGCTTTGGGGAGCAGCAAGGGAGGGAACAGATCGGGGACGGGGGCTGGTAAAAGCAGCTGAGGACCTAAGTTCTCTGCTGAGGAGGAGGCCGGCCTGGAAGCCGCTCGCAGATCCCTCTCCCTTCAGCCGGCCATTCTGCCAAAGGCCAGGGCAGCAGGACCAGAGAGGGTGGGGGGCCTTTCCTCGCTGGCGGCCCAGCACCTCGGGCCATCACTTCTCCTCCCACAACCCTCCCGCCTTAGAGGAGAGAGCCGAGGGAGTGATAACCTGGGCTCGTCCCAGCGGCTCAACAGCCCGGGGGGTGACCTGGGGCAAATCGCCTCATTGGAGACTCCCTCATGCTTTAGCTATAGGCAACATCTGCCCAGGGCTAACACTCCCCATACCTTCCTCCTTCCAGGGCTACGACTGAAGAGGCTTTAGAACCTAGGAACTTGGGGGTGGGCTGAGGCCTCGGACACAGATAGGGACTGGGGAGGGGGCCTCGGACACAGTAAGGGCTGGGGAGGGGGCCCAAAATATAGATCAAGGTTGGGAGGGGGCCTCGGAACACAGTAAGGGCTGGAAAAGGGCTTAGGACACAGAGAGGGACTGGGGAGGGGGCCTCGGACACAGTAAGGGCTGGGGAGGGGGCCCAAAATATAGATCAGGGTTGGGAGGGGGCCTCGGACACAGTAAGGGCTGGAAAAGGGCTTAGGACACAGAGAGGGACTGGGGAAGGGGGAGGCCTAGGATACAATTCAGGGCTGGGAGGAGACTTAGGACACAGAGAGAGGGACCAAGAGGGAGCCTAAGATAAAGCTTAGGACTGGGAGGGGACCCTAGGACACAGATAAAAGCTGAGAAAAGGAAGCCTTGGACACAGATCAGGACTAAGGTGGGGGGGATCAAGGACACAGATAAAGCCTAGGAGGGGGGGGGCCTAGGATGCAGGTTGGGTCTGAGAAAGAAGCCTAGGATACAGCTAGGGACTAGGAGGGGGGCCTAGGATGCAGGTGGGGGCTGGGACAGGGGATCTATAAGACACAGATAGTGGGAAGGGGCCTAGGATGCAGGTTGGGGCTGGGAGCGGGCTTAGAACAGTAACTCTGAGAACAGAGAAAGGCTTTAGAACAAAGAACGTCAGAGCTCAGAATGTCCCACCTTGGAGGCCATCAGTCTTAGCTCTTCTCTTACAGATGAGGACTCTGCTCAGAGAGGGCAGCTTAACACTGGCCAAAGTCACAGAGCAAGTTAGCAGCCGAGGGCAGGACTAGAACTCGAGGCTCGTGGCCCCCCATCTGGGGGCTCCGGTCACTGATCTTCGAGATGTACACTCCCCGTACCCTTTTTACCCAGTGTAATATGAAGAGTGTTTTTGGGATTTTTTTTATTACTCAAGTAAAAGTTTGGTCATCACCATTTCCCAATACATCCTGGGCTCTGAAATTCAGTTGTTGAGAATACTGGGCTTGTTTGGGCCAGGCCCTGGTCCAGAATTTTGAAGGAAACGTTCGGTCACAAGGGTGGGACTGTGGTCAGCTCCCAAGTCCTCCCTGGCCCGGCGCCGGGCTGGCATGAAGCCCCCTGCCACAAAGCCGCCTCTGATCTGCCGCCCCCTCCCTCGGGGACCCCCGGCATCGGGGGCCCATCAAGGACAGCACTTGGCTGGCCACCTGCGGCATCCCCGCCCTCTGGGCATATCCCTCTAGGCCCCTGCTCAGCCCCGCATCCCTCTGCGTGCTCCCCTGCCCTGGCCGGTCACGGAGCGACCACGGGCTAAGGCCCACCAGAACCAAGAGTCCCCGAGACACACACTGGGCTTCGGGCCGGCACTGACGCCGCTCTGACCCTCCCCCAGCTTCTCCCCTTCAGGCTGCCCATGCCGGTTCCTTCAGGTGATTCTCGCCCCTCACGGCCTCCAGGCCCTCACATCCCAGACGAGCCCCCTGTGAGCTTGCTCTGTCACTAAGCAGCCCATGTCCTTCCCAAAGGCCCCCTGGAGCCTTTCTTGGGAGCTGACTGGGGCAGAAAGCAGCGGGGGCCACTCCTTCCCACGTTCCGGAGCCCGCGCCCCTTCCCAAGAGCCTTTTTGGGTCTGCTGCGGTGTCCGAACTGCGGGGACTCTCTGGGTTCCAAGACGGTGACCCTGGGTCCTCCAGAATCACGCCCAGTCTCGGGCCGCCCGGGCAGGGCTTCCCGAGTGTCTCGGTGCCAGCCCGCTGCGGGCCCTGACTGATGCCCGGGCCCTCCTGCTTCCTGCCTGAGTAACGTAGGGAGAGCTTCCTCCCCCTGTCCTGGTCCGCGCCAACGGGGCAGACGCTCCTGGGGGGGACCTTCCTCTGGGAGCCCCTCAGTCCCGCCATGATACACACACTACTTTGACTTTGTAGACTGGGGTTTATTTCAAAATAAGCTCTCTGTAAAATAAGTGTATTTCATAGAAAAAGGTATAAAACCGCCCGGGCTCTGGCAGGCTCGGCCAGGGGACGGAGGAGGAGGCCGGAGATTAGCTGGGAAGGGCCGAGCCCCTCGTGGGACAGAGGGGGACACGGAGGCCAAGAAGGGCAGCCCGGGAGCACTCCCGAGTTAGCCGAGCCGGGCCTAGAGGCCGGGCTCCCCCACTCGGCTCCGCGGCCTCGGTACTGGGCTTTCAGACCCTTCCTCAAGTTTCCCCCGCGGCCGAAGATCTGGTCCCACCATCCCGCCTCCGAGAGACCGCCCTGTGCCTGGGAAAAGTGGGGGGTGGGGGGAGACGCCTCCTAAGGGGCAGGGGGAGTATGAGAGAACGGAAGTGAGACCCCGGGAGCGCGGGCCCCCGCCCACAAACACGGACACACAGAGCCGAGTCCCGTAGGGTGTATTTTGTGTGGACACACACGCGCACACAGACACACGCGCTCCCACGGCGCGGCCGGAGGGTCTGGGCGAGGGGTCCGGGGGCACCGTGGGCGGTGGCCGGGGGGAGGGGCAGAGGCGACCCCGCTCCGGCCCTCCGGGAGTCCTCCAGAAGAAGGGAGGGAGGCAGGGCCGAGAAAGGCTCAGAGGAGTCCCAGGCCCGTCCTCCAGAGAATCGTCCTCCCGGAAAGTCCTCCCAGGCCCGCAGAGGAGCCGCCTCAGGCCGCGAGGGCGGGACGGCTCCGCTCGGCGCCCTCCCTCCCCGCCCCCGGTCCCCGCGGGGACGCTAGGCGAAGTGGCTGCCGGGGGTCAGAGGGTGCTCTCCTCTGTGGTCCAGCTGGTCCTGCAGCCGCGCGAACTCGGCCAGCTCGTTGAGCTCCTGGAACTGCCGGTCGGTCTTGTGGCTGACCAGCGAGCGGTAGAAGTGCACCGCGAAGACGATGAAGACCAGGCCGAAGGGCACCATGATGGTGGTGGAGGCGATGGCGGCCTCCTCGCCGGGCGTGAAGCTGCCGTTGGAGGAGGCGGGCGCGGCCGCCGGGGGCGCCCTGCTGGGCGGAGGCTGCTCCGGCTGCTTCTTGAGGGGCAGGAACTTGACCCAGCAGAGCAGGACCACCTCGGCCAGGAAGAGCAGCGTGCCGATGACCGTGGAGAAGGCCCAGGCCAGCTCGATGTGCCGGTGCATGCGCTCGTGCGGGGACTCCTTCACCGAGTTGAGGTTGTGCACGTTGCTGACCGCCTCGATGTTGGGCAGGATGCAGGTGCTGATCATCAGCGCAAACAGGTGCACGGCCACCAGCACTGTGGTGCAGGCGCTGAAGGCGATGAGCAGCCCCGGCGGGTAGTCGTGGTTGGCGTCCAGCTGCACCTCCACCATGGCCACCTGCGGGGAACACAGCGGGTCAGGGGGGCCGGGGGAGGCCGTGGTGGGGGTCAGGGGTCAGGGAGAGGGCGTGGTGGGGGTCAGGGGTCTGAGAGAGGGTGTGGTGGGGGTCAGGGGTCTGAGAGAGGGCGTGGTGGGGGGGTCAGGGAGAGGCCGTGGTGGGGGTCAGGGGTCTGAGAAAGGCCGTGGTGGGGGTCAGGGGTCTGAGAGAGGTCGTGGTGGGGGTCAGGGGTCTGAGAGGTTGTAGTGGGGGTCAGGGGTCAGGGAGAGGCCGTGGTGGGGGTCAGGGGTCATGGAGAGGTCGTGGTGGGGGTCAGGGGTTGGGGAGAGGCTGTGGGTGAGGTTTAGGGAGAGGTCATGAGTGTGGGGGGTCAGGGAGAGGTGGTGGTGGGGGTCAGGGGTCTGAGAGAGGGCGTGGTGGGGGTCAGGGATCTGAGAGACGCCATGGGTGGGGGTCAGGGGTTGGGGAGGGAATGTGCTGGGGAGCATTAGGGGGCTACCACACCTGCGCACTGGGGAGACAGAGCAAGAGCTCACACAAACAGCCTTCCCAGCTTCCCTTCCTTTGACCCCAGCAAGGATCCTTACTGCTCCCGTTTTACAAAGGAATCCACGGGGTTGGGAGAAGTGACAGGATTTGTTGGCTAGGAGCTGTGAGGGCTTGCCCTTGGTTCCGGAAGGGGGCCGTGACATGGGGGGGGGGGGGGCAGTGTGCAAAGCCCCCGCCTCATGTTCCCTTCCAGAACCGTCGGGGGCCGGTGGCCAGACAGACCAGGCCCGCTGGGGATGACGTGAAGCTCAGGGAGACAGAAGGAGACAGATTCTGGAGATTCCTTCCATCCCCCCTGAGACTCAGTGGGTTTCACGAACCTCCCAGCGCCACAGAAGTGCCCACCACCCTCCCATTAAAGCATTTTCTCCCTCAGCATCTATCGACAAAAGCTACATTGTCTCGGGAGCCACCCTGGGCATGCTGGGTATCCCAGAAACTCCCCCTGACCTGTTGGTCTCACACGCACCAAAGTCCCGAGAGCGGCCCCTTTTTGTAGCAGACTGAGGGGATGCCCATTCACTGGGGAGCCCCGACCATCGCGTGGGAATTAAAGGAACACGGTCCGTCCTACGGACCATACTTCTCCCCCCCGACAGGAGGGCCAGGCTCGGGCTCACGGCCAAGGAGACCTGGTTTGCTTGACTACAATTTTGTTATGAGAATTTGCTTTTCTTCCTTTTTTGCCACGGCAGGGGGAGGTACAAGAGAGGGAACATAGAGAGTTGCTTATTTACGTGTTTATTTGCTGGGGTAATTGGGGTTAAGTGACTTGCCCAGGGTCACACAGCCAGGAAGCACTCTCCGTGTCTGAGCCACATTAGAACTCAGGGCTGGGGCTCTGGCCACTGCGCCCCCCAGCGGCCCCGACACCGTCAGCAGCCGGCTCCCAGGCCCGCTGCCCCCGCCCCTCAGCCCTGCCTGACCTCATCCTCTGTAACATGACGGGCCCTGGAGAGCCCCTCCCTCGGCCCATCCTGGGGGTTCTGGAGAAGCCCCCCTGACACGGCGCCCGGGGGCCAACCCGTGAGCCACCACAACAGCCCGGGCTGGCTTCCGTCCCTCCTTCCCAACAGGAACAGGAGGCTTCTGAGAACACCCTCCCTCCCTCTGCCTGAAGCCCCAAGGAAGTAACCGAAGGGCAGCAAGCCCGGCCCCGGGGGGTCTCCCGGGGGGGGGGGGGGAAGCTGCTCCTTCAGCAGGCCCGAGACCCTCTGGCACAGGAGGCCCCCCATGCCCGCTGCGGCCCCACCCCGCCCTCCGGGGCCCTGAAAAACACCCCTATGCCAGGGAGCCGGCTCAGCAGATGTGGGGGATAGCTGGGGATCTGGGCCCGGCCCCCGGGGGCCTCTCGGCGGAGCTGGCCCGGAGCGGGGCCTGGCAGGGAACCAGGAGCGGGATGCGGGCGGGGGCCCTGAGGAGGAGGGCTCCGCCAACCAAGCAGCCAGGAACAGCGGGAGGGCCCTCCAGGGCCTGCGCAGCATCTCCTCACCCCCGTCTGGCTCTGGCCCGGGGCCAAGGACCCCCCATCCCGCAGGTCATCCGGCTGCCTCCCTCCTCCCTGCGAGTGCTCCCCCGTGGCTGGTCACCACGCTCGAGGGGAGCCAGAGCAGAGTTGGGGCAATGGCTGCCTCTTCCTCCCCGAGCTCGGGGCCCTCCTCCCTGTGAGTGCTCCCCTGTGGCTGGTCACCACGCTCGAGGGGAGCCAGAGCAGAGTCGGGGCAATGGCTGCCTCTTCCTCCCCGAGCTCCGAGGGCTCCCGGGACCGCCGCCCCTCCTGTCCTGGGTCTGGCTCTTGCTCAGGCCGCCCGCCCTGGCCGTGAGCCCTCAGAACTTTGTGGGATCCGAAGGGACCTCAAGACCACTCGCTCCGGAGCCAACACATTAAAGACCAACCACAAATCTTTAGGAGTGACTCTATTCCGGGCCGGGGCTGATGAGCCAGGCCTTCTGTTCTGTGGGGAAACAAGCCGGCGCGGAGGCTGCTCGGGGGCCCCGGGGGGACAGAAAGGAGGCGGGCTCGGAGAGCCCCAGACCGGAGTTTCAGGACAAGGAGCTCCAGCCTGTGCCCAGGGCCTGTAAAACGCTCGGCCTAAGACGAATGTCCTGTTTATTCCTAAAATCGTCAGCGCGGAGTCGGAGGCTTCTCAGCCTGCTCTGGGGCCAGGGCCGGGGGGAGCAGGACGGCTGCCCGGGAGGCTCCGCGGGTGGGAGCCCAAGCAGGGCCTTCCTCTTGTTCATGTGAAGAGAGAGGGAGAAGTGGGTCACACAGAGGGGCCTCCAGCTCCCTCCCACTTCCCCCTTGGCTGCTGCTTCCTGTCCCTCAGGGCAGGGGAGGCTGGGCTGGCTGCCCGGGGCCCACAGACTGAGGAGGCAAATGCCCCGGAGCACACTCCCAGGCAGCCCTGGGGGCTTTCTGCAGGGGTCCACTGGGGCCCCAGGAACAGAAAGGTCTTTCATAAGCCTCCAGGCATTTCCTAGTTCGGTGAGAGGCTGGGGTGGGGGCGAAGGCCCAACAAAAAACAGTGGTGGGAAGGGGCCCCACCAGCCCTGCTGGAGCTCGCCCACCCCGGCCCTCTTCCTCCCAGGCCAGGCCAGGGGGCATCTGGACAACACAACCGGCGAGTCCTCGGGGCAGGAAGGCCAGGGGCCTCATGAGGCACTAGGGGGGCTGTCTGCATCTTATGGATGGACAAACCGAGACTCAGGGGATGAAGCAACCCTGGCCCAGGGGACCAGACTCTGTCCGTGGGAATGAGAAATAAAAAACCTCCCCACCAGCAATGTTAGCCTAGGGTGAGCCCTTGGGCAGAGGGTGGCAGGGCTGGGAGGGCCCAGAACAGGGAATATCGGGGCTGGGAGGGCCCAGATCAGGGGCTGTCAGGGCTGGGCCACCATCGATACCCGGTCAGCTCCCCACAAGTCCAGGAGGGCCGGCTCAGGCCTAGGCTCCCAGTCCGCACTCTCGCAGCAGGGGCCCTCGGAACAGGCCCAGAGAAAGCGGCTTTGGCCAGGCCGGCTCCCCGTGCCCCGCTGCCAGGGAAGGGGCCGAGGCTCGGCACAGCATCCGGGCACAGAAAGCTGCCGAGCCCCCATGCGGGGGCTCCCTGCCTCTGGCTGGGCTGCTGTGTCAGCCTGGGCTTTGGGGTGCAGCAGGGGATGGCCCTGGGGGACCCTCTCCTCCAGAGGGCCAAGGAGGGAGTGGGTCCTGGAGGCAGCCCCCCCGCAAGCCTCTCCAGTCCGGTTCTCCTGGGTCCTGGCAAGTCCCCACAGAGCTCCATGGTTCCCAGGGCAAAATTTGAGGATCAAGGACCTTCAAAGCCACTGCAGCCAGCGCTCCGGCCTCCCCACCCCCCAGCCTGTCCCCAGGAGATCGGGTTACCTTGAGTTGCTTCACAAAATAAATATAACCGGAGCGCAGGCCTGCGAACTCAAAATAAACAGCCCCGCACTGGAGCGAGCCAAGGCCTACCGAGAGCCTGCTGGCTTCAGGCCGGGCCCCCGCCTCCTCCTGGGCGAGGGGCTCGTCCCTCTCGGCCCTGCTCGGGAAAGGCCAGAGCTGGAAGGGGCCCTGGAGGACACCAAGGCCACGCCTGTCATAAGAAATGGGGGAAATGTGGTTAGGAGAAAGAGCATCCCATTCAAAGTCAAAAGGCCAGGCTTAAATCTTGGCTCCCTGATAACCTTGGACACGCTGCTCAGGCCAGTGCCCGGGTTCAACTGCTGGCCAGGAAGCGCCATCTCCAGGCATCCTGATCTCTATCCGGCCCAGGGGGCTCCAGAGGGAAAGTGAGGCAGGTGACCTCGCAGAGCCCCCTGAAATCCACTTCACTTGCCCATCACGGTGTCACCTCCCTGACGTCTCTTTTGGGGGCAACGTTATCCATTATGTTAAACTTAGAATCCCACCTCGGGCAAGTCAACGGCTGTGGGCCTCATTTTCTCCCCCTGTAAAATGAGGAGGTTGGACTAGACCCTCTCCCATTTCTAAATTATTATTCACTATCAATTCAATATTATTAGTCAATGACTAGAGAACCTCTGGAGTCCTTCCCAGCTCTAAATTTGGGATCCCGAGGATCTAGAGGGAATGAAAATCCCACATATCCAGTAAGTCAAATGTGTTTTTCCACCTCTACACCTTGATAGGGAGGGCTAACATTCTTCCTGTTTTATGGGAAGCAAGAGGTACTTGACCAGGATCATACAAGCAGCGAGTGGCAAAGCAGAACTAGAACCCAGCTCCTCCTGCTACACTACTACTACACACCAGTGGCTTGTGGCTGGAACAGGGGGCAAAATGCGATTGAACTTTTTTAGAGAAAGGTTTGGACCAAGGCCCACTTTCGCTTTTTCTAGTTAGAACACTGCTCAGCCTCCTGAAATGACTCGGTTTATCAAACTATACAGAGGGCGGCCTACCCCTGTGCAGAGAGCATTGGCTTTGGGAGTCGGGGCACCCGCCAACGCTCACTGGCAAGGCGCTGGGCTTTCTGGGCCAGGTTGCTCCCCCATAAAATGGGGATAATGGGGGATAATAATCTACACCAAAGGGTTGTTGTGAAGGTCAAATGAGGTCACGTAAAGAGCTCTGCAAACTTTCCACTGCTATAAAGTTTATTGAGGTAGCATTAAATGCTTTACTCTGAGAGCTCTCTTCCAAATAAAGGTAAAAGCTTCCTGAAGGCTTTTTCTCCATGGTCTAGGAGAGTGTTTGGCACATGATAAGCACTTTATAAATTCTTGATCCGGGAATAATGACTATCATCCCAACGGTCACATCAAAACCTGCTTCCTGACAGAGCACAGGCTTCAGAGGTCTCAAGTCATTAACAGAGTAGGCCTTTCTTCCAAGAATCAAAGAGCCTAAAAGGTTTCCTAGGTCATTTTGGCCATACCTGACCTCCATCCCCTACCTGACCAGTCCTCCTTCATCCTTGAATTGAAGAACATCCAATAAAAGGGAATCTACATCCTCCCAATTCAAGAAGTTGTTTTAGGAGAACTGTAGTCCTTAGGCCTTGGATAGTATGGCATTTGTTAGGATATCTCGTTGTGAAGGAAACTTAATCACTTGACAAGCATTGATTGAGCACCTACTACGTGCCAAGCATTGGGCTAGGTATGCAAAGGATTAGCCTAGAAGGCCTCTAAAATCTCTTTTTAACTTGGAGCTCCCAAGCTTAGCCTGACTCAAATACCTATTAGACCTGTGATCAGTTGCCTCAGTTTCCTCACCTGTCAGTTGGGGAGAGCAGCATTTTTACTGCCTATTTCAAGGGGGCAGGACGAAAGTTTTAAACCCTAACGCACTATAGAAATGTGAACTGTCGATAAGAATTCAACAGTATGACCTCACTATGAGTCACCGAAGGAACATGAAAGCCAAGAAGGATGATTCAACTTCAGACTTCACATATTCAGTTCTGGGACCCTGGGTGAGGAAGGACACATAGACTGGTTCATCCAAGGGAGGGTGACCAGGAGGGCGGGGGCGTTTCAAGACCACGTTTTGTGAGATCCTCAGAAGGAATCGGGAACGTCCAGCCCAGAGAAGCCTGAGGAGGAATTTGAGAATTCTCTTCAAGCATTTCAGAGGCCGTCACGTGAAGGGAGGCCCATGCGTTCGGCCCCAGAGAACAGAACGAGGAGCCATGGGAAGAAGATGCCAACAGATGGATCGCTGCTACTTGTAAGCAACATGGTGCTGACTGCTAGCTGGCCCCAGGTGGAACGGGCAGGGTCCCCTCTGCTATAGGCTTCAAGCCCAGCTGGGAAGACGGACCATTTGCTGAACTTTCTGCTCAGGTGCGCCGTCGGCTAGCTGAGCTCTGAAATTCCTTGTGATTATTATTCCAAAAACTCTCCAGGCCTGAGATCATCCATGTAAAAGCATGATGAGTGAACTAATTAGCCTCCTCTCCCCCTTCCATCATAGGACCACAGATTAGGAGTTAGGAAAAAAGGAAAAAACTCTTCAGGCATCAGATCTCTGATCTTAAGCCAAATCTCCCTCATTAAACAATGGAAAAACTGAGGCCCCGAGCTGAGTGACCTTTTGGAGGTCCACAAGTGGCAAGGTCAAGATTTGAACCAGGGTCCCAAGCCTCCCACCTTCAGCATTCTTCCCACTCTCTCCTCCTCCCCCCCCCCCCCATTTTATGTTTGCTGCAGAGTTCTTCCCTTCTAAATCTTTTCTCAAAGCTATTCTAGGCAACTTCCCACCTGGCCCTGGGAATGAGAGGAGGCCATGGGGGGAGGGAGAATAATCCCAAAGTAATTTATGTTTGGGGTTTGGAATGTGCACACTGCGCTTCCTAATTTTGTTCGGCTTAGGCTACTTTATGCTGCCTTGGCCCATACCCGCTGACCGCTGGGAGGCTGTCAATCAATCTGCTCTCACCGGGATGTGGTTAAATGGAGGCTGCTCTGTAATCCGTGGGATCCAGACCCTAAAGGGTTTTCTTCCAAAGGGAGTGAGGGGACTAGGAGAAGAGAGCAGGGACATAAAGACTCAGCCCCCAGCCTGAGGTAACTCCCCAGGCTCAGCCAATTCTGGACTGTTTCCATTACTGTAACACAAGCTCGCAGACTAGGCTGGAAGGGGCCTCGGATGGGATCCGATTCAAGCCTCTCATTTTTCAGGGACAGAAACTGATGTCTCTGCAGGATAAGCGGCCCAGGGCTAGGATTTGAACGCAGGGCCCCAGAGCGAGCGCCCTTTCTACAGTCCCAGAGCCACCTGAGCGGCATTTCTGGGATGTCAGAGGCAAGGACGCCTCGGGAGGCAGAGGAGGCCAGACTGGCCAACAATTAGTGACCCGGGCACTGACCCGTCTCATTTTATAGATGAGAAACCAAGGCCCAGAGAGAGGAAGTTCACGCAGGCTGCGATCCCCAAGGACTGGTTCTGAACCTCTGCCAAGTTTGCAGAGCACTTTATAGACATGATTTCATTCGATCCTCACAAGCAGCCTGGGAGGGAGATAATCGCAGCCCTATCACCCTAATTTTAAGGATGAGACAGAGCAGTTCTGGCTTGCTTAAGACCACAAGCACAGCGAGACGGAGTGGGGGAGGAGGCTCATAGACCCAGAGGGAACCTGAGATGCCATTCAGTGCCCATTTTACAAATGAGAAACTGAGGCAGAGCATGATTGCAGGCAGTTAATCAGTGGCCAAGGGCAGGATTCGAACCCAGAATTCTCGATTCCAAGTTGAATGCCTTTATCACTAAACCATCCCAACACTCTTATACCAGCCCTTAGCATGGTGCATATTAAGTGCTTTAAAAGCACTCGATGGCTTTGACTGTCTGAGAGCCGCCCTCTGCGTGAGGACACGCGTCCAGTCTCTGACCCAACCTGGCTACAATGCTGGGTAGGCTCCTTCCTTCTCTCTACGGAGCTGCTGATCTAGATGGTGGAGGGAGGCAGGGGCTCCCCATTCCTCCAGCTACCCCCGTTGTGCCACGTACCGGGCGGGGGGCCGACGCTCAGAGCCCAAGCGGACCTTCGGGCCCTGGCCGCCTTCCAGGCCAGCAGCGGGATGCCTGTTTTCATGTGTGCTGACTGTGAGGGCCTCCACTGGGGGCAGGATGCCAGAGTCCTTGCCAGGACATCCTGACCCTTGAGTCCCCAAAGCAGGACCTGAGTGGTTTGTTCCCTTGGGCCTCGAACAGAACAGGAATTCTGTCAGCCGACCAGCCCATCCTGGACAGAAAGCAGAAACCTAAGAAGGGGCGGCCAAAGGGCATCTGGGAGGCCAGGGAAGCACCGTGCCATAACATCTTTTCCTCATGGAGGCTGACTCTGCCTCCTTGACCAAAAAATCCCCCAATCTTCAAGCCCATCAAGCATTCCCTAGGTCAGGGGAGGGAAGTAGCCCTCATACCACCCTGGCAAACAGAGACTCCTGCAACTTATAAGTACTAGACCCATTTTATGGAGAGGAAGCAGAGGACCGCAGGTGAGGTCTAGACAAAGGGTCTGCTCTGCTCTGCTAATTACTATCTGTGAGACCTTAGACGAGGAGTTTCTCTCTGGAGCAAGGAAGTTAGACTAGGTGATGACCTAAATCCCATCCAGCTCTAAAGCGAGTCCATTTTTAGTTGGCAGAATTGGACAAGACTTCAGGGAGGAGGTGGCACCTGAGCAAGGCCTTGAAGATCTTCAAGAGGCAGAAATGAGAGTAGTCACATGACAGGATCCAGGACAAATCACTCCTGTGACATTAATCCAACGTGTATTTATTAAACACTTACTATGTGCCAGGGTAAACGAAGTGGTAATAAGAGGGCTGGATTTACATAATGCCTACTGCGTGCCAGGCACTGTGCTAAGCACTTTACAATTATTATCTCATTTGATTAAATGCTTTCTAAAGGCTCTTTCCATATCCTGTGCTTAAGGAGCACATGGGTTTTGGAGATAGGGTGGGGTTGTTCATGGGAATTATTTTCCTCTCCTCCCCCCCTCCCACCCCCCTCCCCAGATCAAAGGCCATCTTCATGGCCTAAAAAGGGTGGGGAGTTAGGAAGAACTCCCTTCAGGGAAGTCAGCTCTGCTGACTCATGAGCAAGAGGAGATTGGCCCTGGAAACTCACTAGCTAGCACTTGTTACTATGGTTATCCCAAGCTGGGCCAAAGCACCCCATCCTTCCCCCCACCACAGCCCTATTTTTCAGAGGGATTTTGACCGCAAGGAAGGTGGGTTGAACCTAGTCAAGGTAAGCATCATTGCACCTCTTCCCATTATAACATCTCCCTTCAGATACACCCTTTCATTATTGTTCTCCCTAGACACATTGAGTCAATAAAGTTTTACTCCAACACACACACACACACACACACACACACACACACACACACACACACACACACACACTCTGACCCTAAACGCACTTCTCTCCACCCCCAATCCAAGGGTTTCATTCCATTAGAAAGTTCCAGAATCTCTGAGATAAAGGAGAAAGAATCACAGAATATCAGAATTAGAGCCTTCAACTGACATCCCTTTTCCACATGGGACAAGCGGTCCTGGCCTCCGCTTGAAGACCTGCGAGAGGGAACTCTCTACTTGCCCGGGCAGCCCATGGCATCTAGGGATTACTGTAATTGCTAGGAAGTTTTTCTCTGACATCAAGTCTCTTCAAAAACTCCCTTGGCTGCCCAAGTCTGCAGAACACAGCTAATCCCTCTCTTTCAATAACAGTCCTTCAAATACTAACTCACATTGGTACAACCCTTTCGGGTCTACAAAGCACTTTCCAAATATCCCCTCACTGGATCCTCACAACAACAACGGCGGGAATATTCTCATCACCCTCGGTTTCTAGGTGAAGAACCTGATGTGGGGAGATCCGATTTGTCCAGGGTCACACGGGGAGACGGGGTTCAAACTTAGTTCTTCCTACCTCCAAATCCTGTGCTTGTAACACTAAGGTAGTCAGGTGCTAAAAAGCTGAACATGGCTATCCTGTCTCCCTACTCTGATCCCCGAATCCCTTCTTCTCCAAGCGGAAACATTTCCATTCCCATTAGCTGGTCTGACTCCATCTAACTCAAAAACAAACCATGCCCCTAAATCAAAATGCTTTCTACCACAGACCCAGTGTTACTGCAGTCAGGAGCCCTTCCCACCCTAATCAGGGCAAAGAGTCCAAAAGGGAGAACTTCCCCTGGTGATAGACCATCTGTTTGTCCGACACACTGGGGCCGGCAGAGGCCAGAACAGCTGCCTGTCATTCTCCGGGCCCCCTGCTCCCAGCCTGCTGATTTTAGCCATAGGAAGGGGGAGGTGACATTCATTTGGACCATCTAGTAAGGCAGGGTAAGAAGGGAACTTACTCCTTGTCCCCCTGATCTCAAGCAGCACCCCAATAAATAAGGGCTCTGACTAAGCAGAGCAGAAAGAAAAGCCGGCCAGTACCACGATCTGCCCTTGGCATGTGTGGGCAGAAAAGGGGAATGGAGCAATGTTCATTGCCTAAACTCTGACTTTCACCCCCTTTATCACAACCAAGCAAGGAGGCATTTATTAGGCCCTTACTATAGGCACATTCCTAAGGAAGAGGTTCCAAAGCAAAAAGACTATTTTTAATGGCTTTCAAAGCACTTACTTTCATTCGGGGAGATAATGCAGGCAGTCCCCTGGCACTTTATGCTTTTCAGTGCTCAATAATCACAACCATGGTAGTGACCTTAGAGTTAGCAAAATGATTTACTTAAAAGTTAAAAATGTAGATTATAGGTATCTCTTAAAGATAAAATATATTACATGTACTCTCCTGAGGTCAAATGCGTATCAATCAACAAAACCTTATTGAGCACTCCCTACTATCAGGTACTAGCTGAGATCCCTAGAAATACAAAAACAAATGGAAGCAGTCCTGGATGTCAAGGAGCTTCATGGCAAGAGAGCTCTTGAGCTGGAAACAACCAAAGAGATCATAACCTCATTTTACAGATGAGGAAACTGAGGCCCAATGAGGTTGAGTGATTTTTTTAAAGGTACCGATAGAAACTTATTTTTAAAATTTTTCAATACTTGTAAAGTTGAAGATGAAAGAGACCAGGGGATCCAGATTCTACACCAGTGTGACCCATGGCAGTCCACCATATCTCCTTGGGCCTCAGTCTCCTAACCTGTCAAATGGAAATATTCTGTCCTGCTTATCCCTCAGGGCTGAGGAGAAGAAAATATGAAATCAAGGCTAGGAAAGGCTTTCACAAATTATTTTCAATTAATAAAGCTAACATGGGAAGCTAAAAAACAACAAAACTCATAGCCCTGCTCATACCAAACAGAGTGAATAAGCTTTTCTTCCTTTTAATCACATCCTAACAACCTGGCAGCAAAGCAAACGGGGCCCTAAGTCTGAAGGAAAACAATTTCAATAATAGGGCAAGGACAGGATGTGGGGAGTCCCCCCACCCCCGTCCTGAAGCGGGAACCAGGAGCCCCAGAGAAAGAGCAGGAAAGAGACAGGTTCCAATTGCCCCCACAATGACTCCTGTTTAGATCTCCTCTTGCCTTAGGCCCATTTCCTAATTTCTTATTCCTCCACTTCAGATACTTATAAGATGTCACTGCCTGGAAATTGTTGGGTTTTTTTTTTTTTTTTTAATCCAACCGATGAACGAGCTTAACCTTTTTGCCACACTGAAACCTCCTCTCTCTCTCATTTGTTGCAGACCAAGATTGATGTCCATCAAGTGAAATCCACTTCAAGGAGGAAGCGTCCTTTCCAGGACTTAGCTAACCCAACTCCAAGCAACAGCTGGTTCTGGAAGCCCCTCCTCGGTGGCCCAGGCCAGATTAAGGATGGGGCCTGAAATGCCATCAGGTCACATTCTCTCAATTTACAAGAGAAGGAAGGGAGAAGGCCGTGCAGTTAGAAAACACTCCTGTCAGAATACGAACTCAGTTCATTGGGTTGGGGACCTACTCCGAGGCCATTGAGTTCAGCTGAAAGTGAGGAACGAGGAGATTAAATGATGTGCAAGTCACACAAATAATTTATTTCAGAGGCTGGATTTGAACTTGAAAATTCCTCCGACTCCTTTGGTCCCACAAAGTTCCCAGTTCAGTAAACTTCGCACTACACCACACCGCTTCCGTTATCATCTAGGGCAAACCCTATCTCGGTTAATGAGCAAAGTAAATCCCAGAGATTGATTGGCCTGGCCAAGGTCACATAGTAAATCCCAGAGCCCAGAATTCAGATTCAGTGCCTTAGCCCTCAAATCTCTGCTCTTCACCTGGGATGCCGGAGCAGGGGTAGGATGGGGGGAGTGAAGGGGAAGGGTGGCTGGCTTGAGCAGGGGAAAGATTCCCCATGACTCATCACCTCAGCAATACCACAGGCCTATAAAAAGCCCCCCACAGCAGATAATTGTGGATAAGGGAGCAACAATTTTGCTAAGTCTTGCCTGCAAGTCCCTCCATTCTATTCCCATTCAATTCAATAAATGATTATTAAAGAAGCAGGAAGATGGTGGAGGATCGGTCAGGAAGACCTGAATTCAAGTCCTCCTCTAAAACATATTAGCCCCATGGCCACAGGCTCCTCCCTTACCCTCTTAGAGGTCAAGGCAGTTCTCTAAGATTATGAAGTTAAGGATTTGCGTCAGTAGAAAGGAGTTTCCATACCCGAAGTTTCCTGGAAGATGAAATCACAAGTTTGGCCAACAAACACTTATTAAGGATCTAACTGTTCAAGGCAATTGTGAAGGGTCCAAAAGAGCTCATCCCACTCTCACTGTTACCCTATAAAGT
This sequence comes from Antechinus flavipes, assembly GCF_016432865.1. Taxonomy (NCBI): domain Eukaryota; kingdom Metazoa; phylum Chordata; class Mammalia; order Dasyuromorphia; family Dasyuridae; genus Antechinus; species Antechinus flavipes. Next base: position 694,485,074 of record NC_067398.1, read on the forward strand.
AGAAAGGGTCCAGATTCCTATTCCCGTTTGGGAAACCGAGTCTCCAAGAGAGGAGTTAAGTGACCTGCCCCAAGAACTCAGTTAAAGAGAAACAAACATGCTTCTTGGCCCTGGGGCGGCTTCCCCGCTTCTGCTTTACCCGATCTCATCTCCAAACCTCGCCTACCCCCACCAAGCAGAGGGTGTCCTGTAGCCAGCAGGCAAATCCTCATCTGACTATTTCACTTGTTCAAGATTCAAAGCTGGGCCCACTTCCCACTCTCCAGCTGGCTGGCCCTCTGGCTGGCCGGCCTGGGGCTTGGGCTGGGCTTTCAGCAAGGGGGAAGAAGAGATAGTGGGGGTGAGAAAATAGCTGTCAACTTAAGGGGTGATCAGAGAAATCGAGGTGGGCAGGAGGCCGGAAATCCCCATCTGCAGCCCTCCCAGCGGTGAGGACAAACGGAGGGGACCCGACTCTTACGGGGAGGCAGGGGAGAAGGAAGGGGTCTCTCCTCCGATCCTCAAAAGCTGCCGGATCTCGCGGCTCACACTGCCAGCACATACACAAGTGGGGGAGGGGAGGAAGGGGGGTTAAGGGAAAGAAAGGCAGGACAGGAACCCTGCCCAGCTGTCTGTTCCCGCACCTCTCCCAGGACACCTCCACCAGACCACTTGTGGCCTCTTACTCCCCGGCCAGCCACCTGTCTACCCCTACTCGCCTGTCAAAAACGCGGAGCCACTTGTCTCTACAAACTACATATATACAAACACCAATTGCTTGCTTAACTAGGACTATGTTATAGTCCCGTATAACTGGACTATTCCCCCTTTGCCCCTAACCCTTGTCTACTCTGGTAGGATCGGCACCCCCTCTTCTCCCCCCCATCTTAACCCCAGCCCATACAGCTGGCCTCCCGATCTGCCCCCCGGGGCACAGCTGTCCCCCGTACACTCCCTGTGGCGGGGGCACAGCTGGCGCCCAAGTCTGTCCCCCCAGGGCACAGCTGGCCCCCTGGTCTGCCCCCCGGGGCACAGCTGATACCCTGATCTACGCCCCCCCCCGGGGCACAGCTGGCGCCCAAGTCTGTCCCCCGGGGCACAGCTGGCGCCCTGATCTGCCCCCCGGGGCACAGCTGGCCCCCTGGTCTGCCCCCCGGGGCACAGCTGGTCCCCTGGTCTGCCCCCCGGGGCACAGCTGGTCCCCTGGTCTGCCCCCCGGGGCACAGCTGGCCCCCTGGTCTGCCCCCCGGGGCACAGCTGGCCCCCTGATCTGTCCCCCGGGGCACAGCTGGCCCCCTGGTATACTCCCCGTGGCGGTGGCACAGCTGACCCCCCTGGCCTCCCCCCCTCAGCCTCTCTCCCACCCAGCCCCGCACGCCGGCCCTCTCTCCCCCTCGCGGCGGGTGCGGGCGCGGAAGCGGGGCGCGGGGCGGACCGGGCTTGGGCAGGCTCACCATGGCGAAGCCCGAGAGCAGCGCCGATGTCCGGCTGGAGGCTTTGAGCTTGGCCCGGCTCAGGTAGAGTTTGCGCCAGGACAGCGCCTGCATGGAGTGCTCGTTGAGGCTCATCACCTCCTGGTAGCTCTGGCCCACCCAGTCCGGGTACGAGACGGCAGCCCCGGGCAGCGGCGGCGGAGGCGGCGGCGGCGCGGCCCCGGGCGGCTCGGCGGCGTCCCCGCTGCGGCGGCGGCTCCGGCGGCTGCCGCTGGTCGGGGGGGAGCTGCCGCGGCCGCCGCTGGCGAGGGGAAGCTCAGGGGTGCTGCTGCTGGGCGGGGGCGGGGCGGGCTCCGGATGCATGGAGCACGCTGCGAAGGCCCGCCCGGGCGGCGGCTGGCGAACGGGAGGGGCCCGCGCGGCACGGCGCTCCCGCGCCTCGGCCTCGCCTCCGCCGGCGCCTCCGCAGCGCAGCGCGCCCCGAGCAGCCCGAGCGGCCGACTACCAGCGAGCGCACTGGCCAGCCGAGCCCCGGCCGCCGCCTCCCGCCGCCCGGACCCCCGCCTCCCGCCGCCCGGACCCCCGGCGCGCCCGGGGATTGGCCTCAGACCGCCAGCCTCATTTGCATAAACCCCGAGGGCTCCGCCCACGCTCGGCACCCTTGCCAGGGAGGGGGAAGGAGTGGGCGGGGCGTGGGGGAACGTGAGACCCGGCTCCTCCCACAACCCACCCCCTCCCACCCAGCCGTGCGCCCACCTCCCGCTTTTTGCTCACCCCACCCCGCCCCCCGCCCCCCGCCCCCCAGCCACTTCCTTTGACAGCTTCTCACACGCTCAAGCTCCTGAAACCGACCAGGCTTAGGAAACTGTCACAGGAATGAGGTCACAGCCTGTAGGCTGCCTGGCGTCGGGGTGACTTCCTAGCTGTGAGCCCCTGAACAAGTCACTTCACCTTAGTTCGCCCCAGTTTCCTCACCTGAAAAACGAGGTTACTATCAGTAGCTACTTCCCGCGGCTGTTGGGAAGATCACGAGATAATTATAAAGCTCTTGGCACAGCGCCAGACACATAGCAAACTATTCTCCCACAACAAAAAGGTGACCCGGTGGATAGGGTGCCATGCCCGAGTTGAAATCCTTCCTCGGACACTAGCTGAATGACCACGGGCAAGTCATTTAACCCTGTTTACCTCAGTTTCTCCACCTGTCAAGTGAGCTGGGGGAAAAAATGGAAGAAAGAAATGTCTTTGTCGAGAAAACCCGCATGGACATTATCGGCGTTCATGTCCCATGTGGTTCACGGAGGAGAAAACACAACTGAACAAAAAGCTCTCTTCCAGTTCTGAGATCCTATTTCTGACTAGCCTTTAACGCGAGAATGTCTTTTACATGACTCTAAAAGCTTTTTTTAGCTTCCTTTTTTATTTTTAATATTATATATGCATTTATTATTTTAGAATTATGCATTACATTATGTATCACACAATTCTATATTAAGTTGTGATAAATTATTATAAATATCAAATATTTAGATTTCGTTTTAAGAATAGCCTCTTATTTCCAAAATCCATGCAAGAAGAGTTTTCACCTTTCACCCTTGCACAGCCTCGTGTTCCAAATTTCCCTCCCGCCCTCCCCTTTCTCCCCTTTCTCCCCTTCCCCTAGATGGCAAGGAATCCGATAGAATATATAAATAATATAAGTATCTATATTTCCATATTTCTCAGACCGTAGCGTCCATAACGGTTGTTTTTCTTTTTTTTTCTTTCTGATGGAAGGACTTGGAAGGATTAAGAATCAATCAATAACTGGCTATTTTAAAATGAAATCACCCAAAAGAGAGATCGCTTCCGACGCTCTTCCTGTCCGGAGTATCTTACTGAGCGCGGAGGCTTCGCGAAAGCCGGGAGAGAGCTCGCTCCCCAGCAGGGGGCGCAGGTGAGCAGCAGAAATGGGAGTGGGCTGGGGGGCCGGGAGGAAGCCGCCCCGGGAGGTCAGAGAAAAAGGCTGCCTGGGACGGCTCGGCGCTGACCTTCCCAAACTGGTTTAGGAAAAACAATGGAATAAAGCTGCTCCAGGCCCCGCGAGGATGCCTGGGGGCGGGGCGGCCTGGGGAGCTGTGGGGAGCATTCTTAGCTGAGCTGTCTCTGGTTACAGGGCAACGGACCCCCCCCTCCTTCCTTATTCGCCTCCCTCCGCTCCAACCCATCCCTTCCGTGCTCCTGGGCGACTCTCAGTCAAGCACTTCTGGGGGAACTGGGCTAGAACCCAGAGTTCTCCAGGCTTTAGAACGCGGACTGGTCTGCAAGGGTGGAGGGTGTTTCCTTACTGGGAGTCACCAGCACCATATACCCCCTCCATTATCTCCCCCTCCCCCTCCCCACCATGAAGAACAACCCTGAGTCAAGCCAACAGCAAGAAGTACGGGTGGAAAACCTACAATTTAAAGAAATTGAAATCACAGGATTGCGAGGTGGGATAGACCTTCTGATCCCATTTCTTTATAAAGGGGAAGTTGAGAAGACCAAGGAGGAAGTCTATAAGCTCATGGGATGATAACTAGAAGAGATCTATTGTCCAATCCCCTTGCCTGTTCTACCCGTTTTACAGATGAGGAAACTTGAGTCCCTACGGGGATTTGCCCCGAGTCACACAGAGACCTTTGACTCCAAATCCCATGCTTTTTTTGCTGCCTCCAGAGCCGGAATATAACCCAGCGAAGATGATTCTACTATGTTTCTGCTACTCATTTACTCCTTTGTTTCTCTGTCCAGTCGTGTCTCAATCCTGACTATGACCACATTTAGGGTTTTCTTGGCGGAAATACTGGAGTGCTCTGCTATTTCCTGGAGCTTTCTTGGAAGAGACACTGGAATGATTTGCCATTTCCTTCTCCAGCTCATTTTACAGATGAGGAAACTGAGGTAAACAGGGTGAAATGACTTGCCCAGGGTCACACAGCTAGGAAGGGTCTGAGGCTGGATTTGAACTTCCTGACACCAGACTCAGCTTCTGTGCATTACGGCACCCCTAGCCGCCCTTTGCTGCTCTATTCCACAACATCTCAACTCCTGAAGGAACAGGGTTGATGGTTCTGGAGGGACTTGAGAAAGTGACAGCTTGAAAACAAGCCAGGTAACCTCTAAGTGGTCAGGACAAGACTGCTCCTGGAAGGAAGGCTTTAGGCAGGAAAGAATGTTTTGGAAAACTTATTGTTGTTGTTGTTACTGCTGCTTCGCCCTTCCTTCTCCAAAAGGACCATGATGTGCAAGTGAATTGGATTTCAGCCTCCCTTTCCTCTCCAGAGCCATCTGGGTCTAGTGTCAACATAGAGATCAGGATGACTGGAGGTGGTCCTGGATGCATGGGAGAGCTTGACATTTTTAAGCTAAGGTCTTGAACCGGTCTGTTTGTCTGAGGCAACACCCATTCAGTGGTTTAGGCTGGGTAAACAATGATCTATGGAAACCTGTTGTTATTAAAATTAATCCGATCTCCAGAGATCCCAATGAGGGGGGAATGATGAGGGGAGCCCCGAACTCTTTTTCTTTCTCTCTCTCTCTGACTTTGGGGGGAAGACTAAGCTCTCCCCTGAGAGACCTGCCCCAGGGGATTGAGATAAAATGGTTTCATAATAAAGTGGTTTCATTCTGTTATCTGAGTGGGACTGGTTGAGTCTAGGAGCACTCCTACTTAGCCCAAGCTGGAGATTTCTGTCTAACTCTACTGAGTTGGATATTAGCCCAGAGACACTCATTCGATTCCAAGATTTTCTATTCTGATTCTAGCTCAAACTGCCCCCAGCCCTCACCAAGAGCTGCTCATAAAACAAGTTTCCTTCAAGCCATCTCCTTGCAGAGAGCTAACATGCCATGCCAAGGAACCTCTCTCTCCCCTTGGTATACCTGCAACCCTCTGCCTGCTGAAATGATATACTCTTTCAGCGTTACTCCCTCTTTCTCTCTCTCTCTCCTCCCTGACAAAACCTTATTCACCTCTCTATTGGGATTTCTCTACTAGAAACACACTCTCTCTCTGTCTCTCTCTCTCTTTCTCTCTTTTTCTCTCTCTTTCTTTCTCGCTCTTTCTCTCTCTCTCTCAGGACTCCTCCACTAAAAAGTTTATATCCCTCTGTCGGGACCTTGCCACCAAGGAATTCAGTCTTTCTAGCAAAGGCTGACTTCCCAATGCCAATAATAAACCACTTTTGCCAGTTTAATTTTTCAGGTTCGTAAATTCATTTATGAAGGACCTACACCGCCGGAAAGAAGTTCCCATAACTCCCTGTCCTGCACTGAACCTCATTACCAGGATTGACTTTTCAACAC
>NC_067398.1:696448311-696620811 GCF_016432865.1 Antechinus flavipes
CTCCTTCTCTCTCCATCCCTCTCTCTCTCACACCCCTTCTTCCTCCTCTTTGTCTCTCCCGCTCTCTCCCTCACCCCTTCTTCCTCTTCTCTCTCTCCTCCTCTCCCTCTCTCTCTCCTCCTTTACATTTCAGACTATATTCATCAGCAGGATCTCTTTTCTCCCCACCAGGACCTGCCCCAATTACTCTGACTCTTGTGACTTACTTCCTGGGCTTGCCTAGTCACCAAGTGTTTGTTAAGCACGTACTGTATATCAGGCACTTTTGAAAGCCCTGGGGAAAAAAATACAAAGAAAGGCCAAAAAAAAAAAGAATTCACAAATGAATAGAGAAATAACATCTAAATAAAACTATATATACTGTAACAATGGAAGACAGTCTGAAAAGGGGAGGTACCACCAGCTGTGTGACAGTAAAAGGCCTCCTGAAGAACATGTGATTGTAGTGGACATTCAAGCAGCAAGGGAAATTGGGAGGTAGAGGTGAGGAGGGAGGGCATCCCAGACTTAAGCACAGCCAGTACAAACCTGTGAAGTCTGGATATAGAATGTCTTGTGTTAGGAACAGCCAGGAGCCAGTGGAGCTGGATGGTGGGGTTAAGGAAAAAGCACAGTAACATGTGATAGTATAAAAAGACTGAGGCAATCAGATTTCCTAATGCCACCTAGACCATTGGCCATCTCCAGTTCAGTTCTGGGCCCTAATTATGGTTCATTCATAGTGCCTGCCCTAGATAATCAACCCATGAAAACTGTCTTCAGAAACTTAAAGGGAATGTCCTGTGAGACAGATTTAATCTACTTGGCCCCTAGGGCAGAACTAAGAACCACAGCTGGATATTGTGGAGAGGCACATTAAGGCTGTGGGTCAGGAAGAACTTGCTAACCCAAAGTCAAATGGGCCACTACTAGTGGTAGGGAGCTCCCTTCCCCTCCCCATCTCTCCTCCCCAGATGTGAGAAGGGAGAGCATTCTAGGAGAAGGTCAGTAGGTCAAAATGCCTGCAGGAGCAGACCGGTATCACTGCATCAGAGTTTGTGGAAGAGGAGAAAAGATAGAATGAAATATGAAAAGAGGCAAGACTATGAAGGACTTTAAAAGCCAACAGTTACATTTGATCCCAGATATAGTCTTTGAGACATTGAGGGTCATTGTGTAGGGGAGTGATGTGTTTAGACTTGAACTCTAGGGAGCCAAGGGCCTGAACCAAAGTGAGAGTAGTGTCAGAGGAGAGAAGAGGACCTAACTCTCTTTCTTTTTTCTCTTCGTTCTTTTTCTTTATCCCCCCCCTCCTGTTCTCCTTTTTGGTCTCTCTCTTCCTTCTTCTCTTTCTTTCCCTCTCTTTCATGACACTTGGTTTTGCTGCTGTTTAAGCTTTCCTGTCCTTGTCCCTCAAAAGCAAAATACCAAAAGGTTGATGACGCTCAGTAGACCTTCAAAAAAAATGAATTTACTTAGTCAGTCTGGGTTTAGCTTCTCCACAGGTGGCTGGGGTTAAGCCTGACCTGGAGTTGGTCTTATGAGCAGCAATTCCTGGACAGCAGCAGATCAGGTAGGTTCCAAACTGGGCCTCCAGTGACAGGGCACTTCTCACCTCTGACCAGGCAGCATCACCCCAAGGATCCGGACGCCCGAGACAGGCTCAGACGATGCCATCAAAAACATCTTGGAACAAGCAAAGAAGGAAATCGAGTCCCAGAAGGGAGGTGAGTGCAAACAGTGGCCCCCTCCTCAACCCAACCCACTCCACTCCCGGCCTCTCTCTCTGGGAGGCAGCATATGGTGCAGAGGGAAAACGGGCAGGCCTTGGAGGCCTGCTTCTGAGAGCCACTCACTCTGTGGGAGCCTGGGCCAATGTAAAGTGGGAGAGAAAACTAGAGAGACAGGGAGAGAGACAGACAGAGACAGAGGGAGACAGAGAGAAGAGAGATATAGAGAAAGGGAGAGAGAGATAAAGACAGAGGGAAAGAGAAAGAAACAGAGACAAAGGAAGAGAGGATGGAGAGAGACAGAAAAAGAGAGAGATTTAACCCAAATTGCTTTTTTTCTTTTTTAATGGGGTAGCTAGGTGGCACAGGAGATAGAGTCAGGAGAACTTAAGTTCAAATATAGTCTTAGATATTTCATACATATCTGTATATAGTAAGTCAGTGACTCACGACTGGACGTGTTTGACTAGGGTAGTGACCTGGTCAGTCTGTTTGTGCAGAAAATCACTGAGGAGTGAGGAACAGGTTGAAAAGGGGAGAGTTCAAAGGGCAGTATGGCCGGTTTGTGTAGTCTTCTCGCGAGGGGTTGGAAATGTGGAAATAGACCTGGAGATGTGGCTACTGGTGGGACAAGAAAGTAGACAGAGGTTAACAAAAGGGAAGACGACGCCAAGGTTCCAAGCCTGAGAGATTAAGGGGATGCTGATCCCTTTGAGAAAACAGCTGGGGCCTCAAGGAGTTTGGTGGGCAAGGGGACCTTCCCTGAAAGCCCACCTGGAGACACAGTTATGATCACTAGGTATAACTCTGTATCAGCTAGTTCAGTGAACTAAAAGGCTTGAATTCAAATCCTGCCTAAATTATAGTGTGATCTTGTATGTTGCTTCACTCCTGTGGTCTCCCTTTGTTTTCTGTCAAGTGGTAAGAGTCGGACTCAATGGGATATCCCAAAAGCCAGAGCTTTCAGGGGGATCGATTTAGTTTGATGGAGTCTGCTGCCCCCTGGTGGATTCCAGCTGCACTAGGAATACCCAGTGCTTCCACTATGAACACCCTTTTGACCGGGATGGTCCTTCTGCCATCTTGGATCCCAGAGCTTGCACTTTGGAAAAAGACAAACATTCGTGTTTGGCTGGAAAACCAGAGAGACCCCAGGACTTTCACAGGGGGATAAAAGCTGAAAGGGACCCCGGAGACCATCTAGTCCAATCCCCCATTTGTTAGAATAGGAAACAGCCCCAGAGAAGGATGGCACAAAGTTGGCTCAGCAGAGGCAGGATCCAAACCCTCATCCTTTGGCTTTTAAATGGGAAGGGAAGCCTTCTTTATCTAGCCTTCTGCTGGACTCTACATCCTCCTCCTCCTTGGTATTGAACCCTTCTTTCCCTGGTTAGTTAACAAAAATCCCCAATATAAAATATCAGTCAGCCAAGCAAATATTTATATTGTTGAGAGTAAATAGAGAGCAAGCTTTCATATTAAGAAGTCCTGGGTTCAAATCATGCATCCCCCACAGACTAGCTGTGTGGTCCTGGGCAAGTAACCTGCCTGGGAAACTCTTTAGGACTAAGTTTCAGAGCGGGGCTGATCTTCATTGGCAAAAGTAATTTCCTCACAGAGAGTTTTATATACCAGAGTCAAACTCTGGGATAAAATAACCTGAACCAAATTAAAATATAATTCAATCAGTCAATAAACATTTATGAAGTTACTTCTTTGTGCCAGACCCTGTGCTAGAAATACATAAAGATGCAAAGAAATTCCCTGCCCTCAAGAAGCTAATGGGGTAAACAACATGAAAACAAATAAATACAAAAGAAAATAGAGACAAGATAAAAAGGAAATCATTAACAGAAAGAATTAAGAGGGATTGGGGGAAAAAAACTTCCTGTAGAAGGTGGGATTTTAGTTGGGATTTCTTTAAAAGTAAGCCGGGAGGAGTCAATAATTACAATATGGTTCTATAAAAAATATATTACAACATAGTTTGATGTTGTGTGGTTTTCTAAGTGCTGGAAGGAATCTGTTTCTCTTGAGTTTGATATCCCTGGACTAGTCAATGAAATCATAGCTCCAGCCTTTGGGTTACAAAGGCAAATATGAACAGTGTTTGCCCACAAGGAGTTTCTATTCTACTCCGGTCAGACCCTTTGTAGCTGGACATTAGGAGAGAGAGAGACAGACAGACAGACAGACAAAGAGAGATATAGATAGAGTCAGAGACTGACACAGACAGAGAGAGACAGAGACAGAGAGAGCGAGGTTCCCTAAGAGATATTCAAAAGCTGGCTGTGGTTACAGCTTTCTTGTAGAAGGAGCCTCAGGTTTGAAGTCAGAGTCTATCTAGTTTAACCCCCCCTCATTTTAAAGATGGAGAACATAAAATCCAGCAGAGGGCAGTAGTTTGCCCAGCCACATACATAGCTGGTCATTATTAACACAGAGGTTAGACCCCAGGTCTCCCCACTTTGCTTCCCTTATCTCAGCCTGGAATTAAAAGTGAGCCCCGAATAATTCACCAAATGGATAATCCATAAGGTGGATAATCATGAAGTTACTATATTGTCCCCTGAAATGAAGCAGCATGGGGGAAAGGGGGATTGAAAGTCATCCCTCCTCCCAACCTCACAGCCTGTCTTCCCCCTCCCTCACACCCTTCACAGGTGAAGCTAAGAACCCCTCCATCCCACTCAGCGTCCCCAATGGCACAAACACCAGCACCTCAGAAGACGCCATCAAGAGCATCTTGGAGCAAGCGCGGCGGGAGATGCAGGCCCAGCAACAGGCCCTGCTGGAGATGGAGTCGTCCGGCCGTGGTGGGGGGCGCTCGGTGCCCCCCTCCCCCACCGAGCGCCCGACACTGGCCGCCGTCAGCCAGAATATCGTCCAGGCCTACATCAAACAGGAGGAGGGGCCGGCGGGACTGGGGGTGACCAGCAGCAGCTCCACGCAGACCCCCCTCACCGTCCTGTCCCCCGCGGCCTTCGTCCAGAGCATCATCCGCAAGGTCAAGTCTGAGATCGGCGACGCCGGCTCCTACTTTGACCAGCACTGGGCCTCGGAACGCAGCGTCCTCAGCCGGCCCTACACATCTGTGTCTCCGTCCCTCTCCTCCTCTTCCTCCAGCTACTCCAGCCAAGCCAACGGGAGGCCCTGGCCCCGGGGGGAGCCCGGGGAGACCCTGATGAACGAGGAGGAGGTCCCGGCAGCGACCAATGGGGAGGATGAGCTGCCCAAGGTGGGGGAGATGAAGTTGGAGGGGGCCGGCTCAGAGCTGCCCGGCAGCGGACGGCTGGCATACTACCCGGCTTATGTGCCCCGGACCCTGAAGCCCACAGTGCCCCCCCTCACCCCAGAGCAGTACGAGATGTACATGTACCGGGAGGTGGACACGCTGGAGCTGACCCGGCAGGTCAAGGAGAAGCTGGCCAAGAACGGCATCTGCCAAAGGATCTTTGGAGAGAAGGTAAGAGCTACCCTACTGGGCTCCGTGGCGGGCAAGGGAATAACACAGACTATGCAAGAAAAGCACTAAGTGCCAGGCACTGAGATGCAGTCACTCCCTAGGATAAAAACAGAAAATTGGGCGGGTAAACTTCCTTCAAGAAGTTTACACTCTAATTGGAGGAGACAGTCCATAAAGGAGGATCCGTACCATGCTCCCCCATGTGCCACTGTCCAGAAAGGCCATAGGGCTAATGAAGGTGATCTGAGAAAGGCAAGGACACCTTCCTCCCCTTTAAAGCACCAGGGCTGTCAAGGCATTCAGTCCTGACCTAGATTCACCCTAGGCCATCGTCTTGTCCACAGAAGTCCAGGGGGTCTTTGGAGCGGGATGCAGCTTGTCAGGAAGGCCAAAGACTTCTAGTGGGAGGAGGGACTTCTTGCAACATCGAGAGCTGGCCAAACTCGATTCAATTTAACCTGTGTTATGGAGTTCCTGACTCGAAGGGAGGCACTCTACTAGGCACTAGGGATACAAATACAAAAGTGAGACCATCCCTGCCCTCAAGAAGTATATATCCTACTAGAGGGATACATTGATTCATTCATGCAAAACATATTTACAAAGCACTTACTATGTGCTCAACACCAGAGCTACGAAAACAAAAATGAAAATCTGTCCTCAAGTTTGCATTTTTGAAGGGCTTAGGAAAATCAGACTCACTGAGCCTGAGCATAATGGCCTCGGGATTCTCTGACCCACCCAGAGGGCTGTTCTATCCAGGGGACTTTTTCCCAGAGCAGCCCCAGGGGAAACCGTAACATCACCTCCAGCAGGCCTGAAAATGACCCAGGATGGGCCAAGAGAGGAGGGAGAACTTGATCACTGTGACTCCTCCTTGTCCTCCAGGTGCTGGGCTTGTCCCAAGGCAGCGTGAGTGACATGCTGTCCCGGCCCAAGCCATGGAGCAAGCTGACGCAGAAAGGGCGCGAACCGTTTATCCGGATGCAGCTCTGGCTCACAGATCAGTTGGGCCAGGGCATCAACCAGCAGCCCAACCCCACACAAGGTAAGTCCCAAGACTGGTAGGAGCCAGGCAGGAGAGAGCCCAGAGCCTCAGACTCATTACCTCATGGAGTCATAGCCAGAAAATCCACCTAAACCCAACCTTCTCATTTTACAGATGGAGAAACTGAGGCCCAGTAACTTGATTAAGATCACACAGGTGGCAAACAAAATTGGGGGTAGCATTTGAACTCCAGTCGTCCAAATCCCTTCTATTTCCTATTCTTTCAGAAACACAAATAGTTTTCTCTGGAAATGGGTCGTGAATAGAGGAAAATGATCTGGGACTAGGAGAGCAGGACTTGAAGCTAAACATTTGTCACAGAAACTCAGTAGTGAATCTAAGTAGATTCAAAATGAAAAAGACTGCCTTCTCAGGTAGTGAGCAACCCCTTTCTAAGGAGAGAGAAGGGAGAGTCTTTGAACAGAAGTTGAACACCCACTTGTGAGAATTGTTATAGTTTAATTGTTGTTGTTCAGTCATTTTTCAGTCATGTTTGGCTCTTTGTGATCCTGTTTGGGGTCTTCTTGGCAGAGATATTGAAGTGTTTTGCCATTTCCTTCCCTAACTCATTTTTACAGATGGGGAAACTGAGGCAGAGTAAAATGACTTGTCCAGAGAGAGAATGGACAGAACAATAATAATAGCCTACATACAATACTTTAATCTTTGTTCAGCACTCTCCATATTTTCTGTCACTCAGTCCTCACAACATACCTGGGAAGGAGGTGCTGTTATACCTGTTTTATGGATGGGTAAAGTATCTCGCCCAATCTCTCACAGCTAGTAAATGTCTGAGGCAGAGTTTGAACTCAGATCTTTCTGACTCCACGCTAGGCACTCTATGCAGTGGACCACCTAGTTGCTTGAATGAGACAAAATGTGCCCCCCAAAAAAATCAAGCAGAGTTGGAGACAGTCCACCAATCAGGGGGAGAGGAATCAGACAAAGACTCCAAATGAGAGAGTGAAAAAGGACTCTCAGTTCTCCTGGTCCAATACCTCTTTTTTACAAATGAGGAAACTGAGTCCTAGAGGCTCTTAGATTTTGATCGAAACCTTGCAGGTTTTACCTGGCATTCATGAATTTATTTTTAGGTTATATATAAGTGTGTACATATACATATATAATATGTATTTATACATATATAATAATATATTATATGATAATATAATATATCTATATTATGATCACTCTGTTTTGAGTGGAATCCTATGTGTTTTATGCATTTAAAAACATTATCCCAACAGAACTAATGCCAGCATGTGTTTTGCACAACTCTATGGAATTGTTAGGTTTGATGGGATTTTGCCTTCATGATGGGTAGGGGGAAAAAAGAGAATTTGGTCCTAGGGGAGGAAAAGAAGAAAAGGTCTCTATGCTTTTAAAAATAATAATAGGGGCAACTAGGTGGCACAGTGGATAGAGCACCAGCCCTGAAGTTAGAAGGACCAGAGTTCAAATCTAATCTCAAACATTTAACACTTCCTAGCTGTGTGACCTTGGGGAAGTCACTTAATCCCAACTGCCTCAACAGCAAAAATAATAATAATAATAATAAGTTATTCTGAGGAGGGGCCAGTTCATAAGTCTCACCAGATTGCCAGAAAAAAAAAAAAAACCATGATTCTCAAAAGGCTGAGAGCCCTTGCTTTCAAGCCATCAAGTCCAACCTGCCTCGGGGTACCCATAAGGAAACAGGCCCAGCCCAGGACAGGAACCACTCAAAAAATGGGGATTCTAATCCTGAGCTTGGACAATGTAGATACTTCCTTAAGGATCCTATGCATCATTTGCTGGGAGACAGGGGAGAGAGATTGATAAATCAAATCAATACATATTTCATAATAGCTCGTATTTTAATATCTTGTAATTATAATAAAGTTAAAGTTTGAAAAGCACTTTACAAATACTAATTTTATACCCACAACTGTGGGAAGTAGGTATTATTGTTATCCCATTTTACAGAGGAGGAAACTGAGGCTGAGAGAGATTAACTTGCCCAGGGTCAAACACAGGTAGGAAGTCTCTGAGGCGAGGATTTGAACTCGAATCTTCCTGACTCTACCCAGCTGCTCCAGTTATGTCACCTTTACTGACTGCTACCTGTCTCCTCGGTGAAGGGAGTGATATCACAAAGTATAAAACCAGTTCCTGCCCTCAAGGTAGCTATGTTTATAGTGTGATAGAGGAGACAAGTGTAGAATAGTGGATAGAAGGCTTGACTTTGGAGCCAGGAAGAACAGTTCTGGCTGCCTTTTTGTGGCACCATACTGCCCTCTCCAGGAAGACTTGGGTCAAAGAATTATGGAATCCTTGCTGGACAGCTCTCCCGATTCATTCTTCTTCATATCCAATTCAAATCTGCCTTTTTGGCAGGTTAGACCAGTGTCCTCTCCGGGGACAAATGGGATAAACCAAGTCCCTTTTGTGCGTTGCAGTCCCTCAAAATCTGGCCAGTCGTCAACATGTCCCCTCTCCGTCATCTCTTCCCCAGTTGAAGCATCCGCCATTTCCTTGGCATAACAATACTACTTCCCACAGTCGTTGTGGGTATAAAATCAAATAATATCTGTAAAGAGCCTTGAAAACCTTAAATCTAATATAATTACAAGATATTAAAATACGAGCTATTGTGAAATAGGCATTGATTTGATTTATCAATCTCCTCTCCCCTGTCTCCCAGCAAATGATACATAGGATCCTTAAGGAAGAGTCTACATCTACATCCATAAGGCCCATCTATAAGGCAATGATAGGGGGCAGCGATGAGCCCTTGGGACAAATAAAAGGTTCTTCAGATCTGATGCAAATTGGCTTCGTATTTCTGGACATTCTGTGATTAGTATTTTAAAGGACAAATTGGAACTCTCATTTCTATCTAGCCCAAAGCACCGGATGACTTATGTAGGAATGGTCCAGTTGTAGTGCCCGAAACCTTTAACAGGACCTGTTCTTAGTAGTCCATATTTAATATATGTCCATCTCTAAGTCAATGGATACATTTCTCATTCACTCTTCCCTACTGGGCTGGGTCATTTCTTCCCGTCAGAGGCAACATCCACATATGTCTTCCTTTAACTTCCTTTGCTCCCCAAAGACAATCCATCTCCTATTCTCCTCTGTGGGCTCTGGGTTAGCATGTACCTCAGAAGGGGTTCTTGCTTCAGTAGGGAGCGTGTAAGGGAGTGCCCGACCGAGACAGAAGTTAGGTTCAGCTCCCGGCACCCCATCGTAAGAAGGACATCGAGAAGCAGACGGTGCTTCAGAAGGTCATGGAATCCTAAACAATGAGATTGCCCAGTGCAGTCATCTTTGTGGTTCCTGTGGCTCGAGGAGTTTATATTATTTATGTTTATAATATAATTACATTACATATAAATAATTATAAGATAATATAATGTTTATATTATAGTCTAATGGAGGAGACAAGTGTAGAATAGTGGATAGAGGGCTGACTGTAGCCAGGAAGAACACTTCTGGCTGATCCTGAGACATTTAACTTGCCGACGTCCATTCCTCCACCTATAACTCTCTAAGAAAGTTACTGTTGCCCTCCTCACTGAAGGGAGTTTTCACACCCAGAATTCCCTACACGGATAAAATCCCAAGTCTAAACCAAAGAACGGAAGATGATACTTAGACACAAATACCGGCTTGAATTTTATATTTAGCAGTTGTGCATAGGACACAAAGCTGTTGGGAAAGCCAACGGCCCTGGAGGAGAGATGAATTCCCAAAAGTCTTAATAGCCTGGAATGAGGACTGAAGATAATAACATGGAGCCGCTAGGTGGCATCGAAGTGCACAAAACGGTAGACCTGGATCAGGAAGACCTGAGTTCAAATCCAGCCTCTGCGCCTTCCTAGCTGTGAGACCTTGAGCAAGTCACTTATTCTATTTTGCCTCAGTTTCCTCCTCTGTAAAATGAGCTGGAGAAGGAAATGGCAAACTACTCCAGTGTCTCTGCCAAGAGAATCACAAAAGGGATCATGGAAAGGCAGTCGTGGCTGAAATGACTGAACAACAGATATGTATTTCCATAAATAGTAATACAAAAAAGACTCCCCCAAAAAGCCCCTTTCTGAGGATACACTCTAAATTATCAATGTCCTTTGTAAAATGTGGCCCCAGAACAGAACACAGAACTCTACAGCCAGCCCGACACAGAGGACAGTCCTGGGCACTCTGTCTCCCAGAACGAATGCAGTTTAGTTCAGTGTTGCATTAGTTCTCTTGGAGGCATAACAGAGCCGAGTCAGGCTGTTCTTACACTCATGGAAACTGCCCACAGATGTGTTTTAGGTGATCCATCTTGTACTCCCCTCTCTTATACTTGTGAAGGATCAACTTGACAGTATCAAGAAAACCCCAAATGGGGTCACGAAGACTCAGACGTGACTAAACAATAATACCCCCATTTTAATGGGGCTGCTAGGCGGCACAGGTGGCAGGAGGACCTGAGTTCAAATCCAGCCTCAGACACTTTTATTAGCTATGTAATACTGGGCAAGTCACTTCATCCTGTTTGTTTCTTCCTCTGTAAAATGAGAGAAGGAATGGCAAACCTCTCTAGTGTCTCTGCCAAGAAAACCCCAAAGGGGGTTAGGAAGAAGTCATTTCACCCTGTTGGACTCAGTTTCCTCATCTGTAAAATGAGCTAGAGAAGGAGATGACAAGATGTTCCAGAAGCTTTGCCAAGGGGTTTTCACAGACATAACTGAAATGACAACAAAGTGAGGAACAGAACCACAGACACGGCCGTAACCCCGTGTTGATCTTGAAATAAATCCAGAAGTATGAGAGATGCCACAAAGTAATGCATGAGCAATTCCCAGTGAGGAGTACAGAGAAGTGCTTTTGGAATTCAGAATAGGGAGGCAATGTGCGGGAACTGAAAAAGCTTCAGAATCCAGGGCCTGGATTCAAATCCAAGCTCTGATATTTGTTAACTATGTGATTCTAGGCAAATCACTTCTCTGTGTGCCTCAGTTTCTTAATCCATAAAAACCAAAGGAACTAAACCCATTGACTACTAAGCTCTTTTAGCTCAAAACTGAGAATCCTATTCTTTCTCTGAGTTCTGGTTTCCTCATCTGTAAAATGGGGGTAATATTCACAGTCTGCTTCCTAAATTTGATAAAAGTCATGTCAGCCTTAAAGCACCATAGAATCAGAAATTTTATTACTGTTTTGCCTGAATAACTCTAGGTGATTTCAAAGAGATGAAAGGACTCAAAAGGTGGGTAAGGTTTGGGCAGAGAAGATGTGGATAGAGTTTTCAAGCCAGGATTTTCCCACACTATTAGAAATCACCATTCTAGTCTGCTCTCCTTTCTCTTTCTCTTTCTCTCTCTCTCTCTCTCTCTCTCTCTCTCTCTCTGTGTGTGTGTGTGTGTGTGTGTGTGTGTGTGTGTGTTTCTGTCTGTCTGTCTTTCTCTCTTATCTACCTTTCTTTTACTTTCTCCATCTCATTCTCTCGCTCATTCTCACTCTGTCTGTTTCTTTCTCTCTGTCTCTGTGTCTCTCTGTGCATCTATCTCCTTCTCTTACACACTTTCACTCTTTCGCTCTCCCCCTCACTGTCTTTTACTCTTTCTCTATCTTTCTCTCTTATACGCTTTCTCAGTCTCACACTCTCACTCACTCTTGTTAATTGTCTGTCTGTCTTTATTTCTGCCTGTTTCTGTCTTTCTGTCTCTCTATTTCTATGTGTGTGTCTCTTTCCTTCTCTGTCTCTGTTTTTGTCTCTACTCTGTCTGTCTCTGTCTCTCTGCCTTTCTTTCCTTCTCTTTCTGTTTCTTTATCTCTTTTCTTTCTGTTGCTCTCTGTCTGTCTCTCTATCACTCTGTCTCTCTGGCTCTGTCGCTTTTTCTCTGCCTCTTTGTGTGTGTCTGTGTGTGTGTGTCTTTCTTTGTCCTTCTGTATCTATCTCTCTTACACACTCCTCCTCACATTCTCCCATTCACTCAATCACTGTCTCTATGTCCATCTGTCTCTCTTACACACACTCTCACTCACTCCCTTTTATTCTCTGTCTCTGTCTTTCTGTTTCTGTCTCTGTCTCTCTCTGTCTCTCTGTCCCTCTGTCTGTGTGTATGCGTGTGTGTGTCTCTCTCTGTCTCTCTCTTTTACAAAAACACACACATACATGAGATGACCCAAAGCACAAGTATAAATGTCTTAGATAAAAGTATAGGTTGTCACGCGCATGAACTTTGCAGATGAGACAAAGCTAAGAAAGTTAATGTCCTGAATGAACTGGGATTCAAAAAGATATAGACAGGAGGGAACTTTGGGCTGAACCTAAGATGAAATTTAAGGAAGATAAATGTCAAATCTTATATTGAGGTTTAAGAAATCAATTCCTCGCATCCTAAGGAGAATTGTATGTCAAAAGTTTATCTGAAAAGTAGCTAGGAGTTTAAGAGAGCATGATATCACCAGCATTCATAGGATTATAGGATTAATATTGAATGTAGCATTTACTTAGCACTTTAAGGTTTGCAAGACATTTTACAACTACCAATTTATTGGTCTTCTCTCCTCGATACTGAGAGTTACCTTGTTTTATTATTCCTATTTTACAGCCGAGGAAAATGAGGCAGGATTAAGTGACTTGCTCAGGGTCACAGAGCCAGTTAGTTTCTGAAGCTGGATTTGCACCTCCAAGGGCAGCACTTTTTATATTGTATCACATAGCTGGAAGGGACTCTTAGAGGCACTCTTGTTTGACTCCCCTCATTTTACAGATGGAGAAACTGAGCCCTCCAGAGTGAGAGGGATTTGCTCAGAGTCACAAGGTAGCGAGCTGTTGCACCAGAGAATTGGCTTCTGGATTCCCTTGACCTTGACATTTTGTTTGCTAAGAGCAGGTGTCTTCCACCCAGAACAACCTACATTAAGCACAGTGCTCAGGAAGCCCATTGGGACCGAGGGAGTCCCAGACAATGCCCCAAACTGGCAGCAGACCCGTGCAGCTGCAGACCCGGGCCCTGGAGTGCTTGGCTGCATTCCAGATGTGAGGTTCAGCAGAAGGGCCTTCCCCTTAAAGAGCGCTTCACAGCTGGGTGTCCCACAGCTCCCCCCCCTCCCAAGGAGGG
Source organism: Antechinus flavipes (assembly GCF_016432865.1). NCBI lineage: Eukaryota > Metazoa > Chordata > Mammalia > Dasyuromorphia > Dasyuridae > Antechinus > Antechinus flavipes. The sequence continues at coordinate 696,461,635 of NC_067398.1, forward strand.
GGAAGGATTTCTCCTTCCTTGAAGGCTTTGAAATGAAGATAAATAAATCCCAGCTGCCCAGGGCAGGTCGAAGCAGAAAAATGGGGCACAGGACCCTGATCCTTTCCAGGATTGTGGAATGGATCCCAGAGAATCCTCTACACATTTGTCCCCTGTTGCTAATATTTCTAGATCATTCCATATGACATCACCTCTGGAACCACCCTATCCCACCCCTCCCCAGATGGAGAGCAGAGCCCCCTCTCTGCTCCTTTCTCATCTATCCTGGGACTCCTCTCTCTCCTCATCCTCTGGGTCTCTCTTATTTCAGACCATACCACATCCCCAGAGGGCCAGTGCCCATGGAAATGGAAAGACAGAGATGCAGGGGGGACCCTGTGCCGGATGTGGGGGAGGAGGATGACTATTAACTAAGCATCCAGCTCCTTCCACTTGCCAAGGAACCCTTTGTCACATCTCTTATTTTAATTAACTTGCCTCATTAGAAATGCCCACATTGTGCATAATAAATATTCCAGACACTTCTGTATTTGTCTTCTTGGAATTCTTAAGCAGAAGAGAAAATCTCTCTTAGTCTCATTCAGTCAGTCTGTCTGTCCCTCACTTTTTTTCTTCTTCTTCCTCTCTCTCTCTCTCTCTCTCTCTCTCTCTCTCTCTCTCCTCTCTCTCTCTCTTTCTCTCTCTCTCTCATCTCCTTGCTCTCTATATGTCTGTCTCTTTCCATCTCCCCCTTTCTTTCTCTGTCTCCCCTTTCTTTCTTTTCTCTTTCTTTTCCTTTCTCTCTCCTTTTTTTTTCTGTGTGTGTCTCTCTCTCCCTTTTCACTCTCTGTCTCTCCTTTCTCTCTCCTTCCCCTTCTCTTCTTTCTCCCTGTATCTGTCTGTCTCTTTCCCTCTCTCCCTTTTTCTCTCTTTCTGTCTCCCCTTTCTCTCCATTCTCCATCCCATCTCTGCCTTTCCTTCTCTCCCTTTTCTCCATCCCCCCAATCCCAACCTCACTTTTTCTCCATGTCTCTGTCTCTCTCTCCTATTTTTCCATCCCTCAGACGCGAGCTCTGCCTCTGACCCTCCTCCCCTATCTCTGTCTCTCACTCCCCTTCTCTTCTCTTCTTTTTCTCCCCCACCCTCTTTCTTTTCTCCTCTTCCCCTCAGGTTTTATTAAAGCCATAACATCTCCCAGTTAATCCAAGGCGGCGTCTCCTGTCATGTCCCGGCAGCCTGTCCCATACATCTTCCGCGGCACACTGTGCTGACACTTTCGACTTACTTGCTGGTCCTTTAATTAGTATGTTCTACAAGATAAGGCTGTCCTCCAGATCTCTCCAACGTTTTGTCAAAAATGGTCCTGAAAGTCAGCTCATCAGCCGGGCTGGCGTTCTGCCTGGAATATGGAAATCGCCCTGGTCTTTTTATGTTAATTAGCTGGATTTCTTTCCCCTCTGTGGCTGTCACGCTGTCCTCTCTGGGAGAATTAGTTTGAAAAGCTGCCTTTTGTTTTTTGGTGGAGAAACTTTGACACTCCTCAGCCCACAGATCCACACCCCCCGCCCCCCAAAATGTAGCCAACCGACTCTCATTGCTGGCCATCTGGTGTAAGAGAGCTGGCTTCAGTGTCAAAAGGTCTGAGTTCAAATCTCCCCTGCAGGACATAGTACCTGCATCTCCCTGAGCATATGACTTAACGTCCCTAGGCTTCATCTGTAAAATGAGATGCTCCCTGGGTTCCTTCCATCTCCGTGGCTGTGATCCCATAAATCAACAGCCCCGAGAGGGAGGGCATTGAAGGCCCCCACCCCGGCCCTTCCTGTGTCTCTGTCAGACAAGGCACAGGCAGGAAGAAGCTTCCTGGCTCCCCAGGGGAGAGGGCACCACAGGACCCAAGTGACATCAGCAAGCTTTGGGGGAAAGGGTTACCGAGGCAACAGGATTTCCAGGAGATTTGTCTTTGTGTCTGAAACCAAAGCCTGAGGGGCCTGTGTTCATCAGCCTCGTTTGAGAAAGAACCTCCCAGACATAATCCAGCCCCTAATTCAAGAAAGAGAGGAAGCAAGCCCCAGAAAGGGGCTGGAAGCAGCTTCCGGGACTCTGGGTCACACTGTCATCTCCCACCCAAGGACAAATGGGAATTTAATGAAAGACAGTGTGACATATTGGATGGATTTCAGGACTGGAAGGGAGAGTGACCTGGCTTAGAATCCTACCTAAGACATGGTCTGATAGGACCATGGAAATGGTCCTATCTGTAAAATGGAATACCTATAGCAGCGACCTCACCTTGCAGGCTCCAGTGAGATTGTCACTAATCAAATAGGAAGCTTTTATTAAGCCTCTACTGTGTGAAAAAGCCATCCCCACTCTGCTTCCAGCTCCTGTTATTGGTCTGTCCTCAGTCCTTTGCAATGTGGCTCCTGACCTCTTCACTCCACGGAAACTGCTCTCTTATTGTCAAATACGCTCCTCCTGTGCATCTGGTTCCTTCCCAGCATCCATGCAACACACCCAAACTGGGTGTTTACTGGAGTTCTGTCCTAGGCCGTCTTCTTTCTATACTCTCTGCCTCTCTCTGTCTCTGTCTTCTCTCTCTTTATCTCTGTCTCTCTGTCTTTCTCTTCTTTCTGTGTCTTTGTCTCTTTTTCTCTGTCTCTATCTGTTTCTCTCTTTTTCTTTCTCACTCTCTTTCTGTGTCTGTGTGTGTGTGTCTTGTTTCTTTTTCTCTGTTTCTTTGTCTCTATCTCTCTGTTTGTGTGTCTCTGTGTGTGTGTCTGTTTCTGTGTGTGTCTTGTCTCTTTTTCTCTGTCTGTCTCTCTTTGTCTTTCTATCTGTCTGGGTCTGGGTCTGTTTCCCTGTCTCTCTGTCTGGGTCTGGGTCTCTCTATCTCTGTCTCGCTGTCTGTGTGTGTGTGTGTGTGTGTGTGTGTGTGTGTGTGTGTGTGTGTCTGTGTCTGTGTCTCTCTATCTCTCTCTCTGTCTCTCTATCTCTGTCTCTGTCTGTTTCCCTATCTCTCTGTATCTGTGTCTATCTCTTTGTCTCTCTCTGTCTCTCTTGTCTCTTTTCTCTCTCTCTCTCTCTCTCTCTCTCTCTCTCTCTCTCTCTCTCTCTCTCTCTCTCTCTCTCTCTCTCTCTCTCTGCCTCCACCCACCCCTTTTTCTTCTGTTGACTTTAAGGACCATGGGACTTTTCCACGCAGCTTCCTTCCTCTGTGTGTCCCCATTCCTCCCCTCCATTAGAATGTGAGTTCCTTGAGAGCAGGGTCTGGGTGACTTTGCCATGTGTGTGCCCCAGCACTCGGCTGCGTGCCTGGCACACTGTAAAACTTTGTAAATGCTTCGCTCATTCATTTTCTTCCCTGTTCCTCCCTGTCTCTCGGTCCTGCCTTGTCCCTGGGACAGCGAGTCCAGGAGAAGCTCGATCCACACCATCTCCACCGCCCAGCCCAGGGGAGCCCGAGAAGAGCTCCCAGGAGCCCCTGAGCCTGACCCTGGAGAGCAGCAAGGAAAACCAGCAGCCTGAAGGTCGGTCCAGCTCCTCGCTGAGTGGGAAGATGTATGTCAACAACCAGGCCCCCGGAGGGATTCAGGAGATCGTGGCCATGTCCCCTGAGCTAGACACCTACTCCATCACCAAGAAGGTCAAGGAGGTGCTGACGGACAATAACCTAGGTATGGGGGAGGAGGGGACAGCCCGAGCTAATCTAAAGGGCTCTGAAGCTCCCTGACCTTAGGGTGTACCTCTGACCCAGCTCCTACCCTTCAGGATGCATCCCCTAGGGTCCCAAGCCCTCGCACCACAGCCCCCCAAGCTGTGAAGGCCAAGGATCCCCCCATGAAATCTTTCCCCTTTACAGATAAGGAAACTGGGAGCCAGAGTCTTATGTGACATGTAGAATTGGGGGAGGAAGAACAGAGCTCTTAACTGACATACAGAATTGAGGGGGGGAATATATATTGTATATCTGTGTCCATGCAGATGTGTGTGTGATAAATGTATTATTGTGTATGTGTATATGAATATATGTACATATATGTGGTGTGTTTATTTGTGTGCCTGCTTGTATCGTATTCTATGTGTGTTTTTATGTATATTGTTATGTGTATTATGTGCTGATCTGTATGTGTATTATGTATGTGTGTCTGCATGTGTGTGTATTATATACTTAGGTGTGTATTGCATATGTATGTAAGTATTGTGTATTATATTGAAAGATTACATGCAAATCACATGTGTATTATGTATGTGTGCCTGTGTAGATGTGTATTGTGTGTTACATGTAAGTATTGTGTCTTGTGTGTGTGGTTTGCATGTGTAGAGTGTGTATCTGTATGTGTGTGTGTTGTGTGATTAAATGTATATTGCATATATAAGTATTATGTAGTACATGTATGTGATTTGCATGTGTAGTGTGTGCATGTGTGTGGTGCTTGTGTGTTGTGTGTGCATATAAGTATTGTGTATTACATGTGTGTGGTTTGCCCGTGTATTATGTGTGTATGTACATCGTGTGTTGTGTAATAAGGATATTGCTGTACATGTATGACTGTATGTGTGCACCTTGTGTGTGTGATGTGTGCACATATTATGTGTATGTGCATGTTTTGTGTCTGCCAGTGTACCTGTGTGTATATGTGGGGGATGTATTCTATGTTTACGTATCACATTGTATAAATATATATGCCTTGCATGTTGCATATAAATGTAGCATGTGCCTTGTGTATTATGTGATGAGTGTGTTTGTCTGTATTACACGTACGTATCGTGTGCACCTATATAGGTGTGTTTTGTGTGTGTTTATGTGTCTGCCTCTATATAAACCATGTGGATATTATATGTGTGTGTTACATGTGTGCGTATTGTGTGTGATGGTGTATGTTTATTGTGTGTGTATTACATGTGTGTTTTTAGGGCAGCGAGGTGGTTGGAATCAGCAAAACCAGGGTTCAAAGTCTCTTCACCCTGTTTGCCTCAATTTCCTTATCTGTAAAATGAGCTGAAAGAGTAAAAAAACCACTCCAATGTTTTGCCAAGATGACTCCAAATGGGGTCACTGAGAGTGGGGCTCCACTGAAAAATGACTGAAGAGCTGTGTATTTGCATATGTTACTACTTCTCTGTATTTGTATTGTATGCGATACATTGTGTATGTGCATGTGTTGCACAAGTGTATTCCCTGTGTGTGCATTGTAGGTGTGTGAATGTACATGTGACACTGAACCTGGCACATTTAAGCACGTGATGCTTTTCTCCTTGACTTAGAGGATCCCAGCTCTCAGCCCAGCCTCAGACACCATGTGGTCCAGCCTTTGACAATAACTGAGGTTTAAAGTCACACAGAGAGTAAATGGGAGGAGCAGAATTTGAACCCAGTCCCCTGACCCCAAACCCATGCTGCCTGTTGATTGATTGAGTCCCAGCTCTGACCCTTGTTAGAGCAAAGCTGAGGAAAGTAGCTGTGTAACTGAGCTTCCCGGGTGCCAATCGTGGCTCCAGCTGAGCTCTGTGAGGCTGGGACAGTCATTGTCTGCCCTACAGGAGAGTAACGTTTAACAAAAGCAAAGGGAAAGGGGGAGCTTTAAAGCCCTTAGAGAGTTAATTTGTTTGTCTGTTCATTTGTTTATTTGCTTGTTTATTTGTAAAAGATTTATAAATTTACAAAAAGATTTACAAAAAGTCATCATTAAATTAATACTCATTAGCATCCCCTCTGCCCAGTAGAGTAGTCGGGCTTATATTGGACCAAACCTGCCATTATTAATTCTGGAGATGAGGGTGGAAGCCTTCGGGGTGCCCTGAAATAGGCACATCTCCCCTTTGCCAAAGGACTTCTAAGTCCCCTGCAGGCTCTTGATGGAGTCCTCCTTCCCACCCCTAGGTCAGCGGCTCTTTGGGGAGAGCATTCTGGGCTTGACACAGGGCTCCGTGTCGGACCTCCTGTCTCGCCCCAAACCGTGGCACAAGCTAAGCCTGAAGGGCAGGGAGCCCTTCGTGCGGATGCAGCTGTGGCTGAATGACCCCCACAATGTGGAGAAGCTCCGGGACATGAAGAAGATGGAAAAGAAAGGTGAGACCCAGTTAGCAGAACGGGAAAAAAAGACGCGGAAGCCAAAATTATCTTCTCTGGGCTTTAGTTTCCTCCGAGAATCAAATCAAATCAGTAGACCTAGGTTCCCACAATAATAATAACTGATGTCAATAATAATAATATAGAAATAGGCTGTATTGTTCTGTTTCACAAATATTCCCCTTACTACCGAGAACCCCAAACAGGATCTGAGTTCGAATCAGTGCTCTTCCACATGCTTCCTGTGTGACCCTGGACAAAGCATTTCAGCTCTCCAGACCTTGGCTTCTTGCTCTGTAAAATGAGGGGATCTGGAATAGATGATCCTTTCTGATCCCAGAGCTATGACCCAAAAAACCTGGCAAGGCAGGGAAGCGGGGAGTATTCAGGTTGAAAAGGGAATGTACTAGACTTAAGATTCCAGTGATAATAGGGAATCCCCAGGCAACAGGTCCCCTCTATTAATGCAAATTGTTATTTGCTCTGTAATTTATAGTCTAGAGAGATGTCTGAGACTACTAAGGAGTTAAGTGCTTTGCACAGGAACACATCTCCAGCATGGGTCAGAAATGAGACTTGAACTTGCCTTCCTGACTCTGAGGATAACTTTATGTTCATTATGTCAAGCTTTTTATCATTATTATTATTATTATTTCAGTATTTCAGAGAGTAGCAATGGGGCCTTTCTCGGCACTCCCTACACCGACAGAATTCACAACCCATCCAGAGCTTGCCAGCATTATTATTACTTTTGTTAGTTCAGTATTTCAGATAGGAGCAATGGGGCCATTCTCTGCACTCCCTACACCAACAGAGTTCCCAACCCATCCAGACCTTGCCAGCATTATTATTACTTTTGTTAGTTCAGTATTTCAGATAGGAGCAATGGGGCCATTTCCTGCACTCCCTACACCGACAGAGTTCACAATCTATCCAGACCTTCCCAGCATTATTATTACTTTTGTTAGTTCAGTATTTCATATAGGAGCAATGGGGCTATTCCCTGCACTCTCTACATCAACACAGTTCCCAACCCATCCAGACCTTGCCACCATTATTATTATTGTTGTTATTTCAGTATTTCAGTGATTCTGTGATCATAGCAATGGGGCCATTCCCTGCACTCCCTACACCGACAGAGTTCACAAGCCATCCAGACCTTCCCAGCATTATTATTATTATTATTATTATTATTATTATTATTATTATTATTATTATTCAGTGTTTCAGATAGGAGCAATGGGGCCATTTCCTACACTCCCTACACCACGGAGTTCACAACCCATCCAGACCTTCTAAGCATTATTATTATTGTTGTTGTTATTGTTATTTCAGTATTTCAGTGACTCTGTGATCATAACAATGGGGCCATTCTCTGCACTCCCTACACCACAGAGTTCACAATCCATCCAGACCTTCCCAGCATTATTATTATTTTTGTTAGTTCAGTATTTCAGATAGGAGCAACGGGGCCATTCCCTGTACTCTCTACATCAACACAGTTCCCAACCCATCTGGACCTTCCCAGCCTTATGATTATTGTTATTTCAGTATTTCAGTGACTCTGTGATCATAACAATGGGGCCATTCCCTACACTCCCTACACCATGGAGTTCACAACCCATCCAGACCTTCTAAGCATTATTATTGTTGTTGTTGTTATTGTTATTTCAGTATTTCAGATAGGAGCAACGGGGCCATTCCCTGCACTCTCTACATCAACACAATTCCCAACCCATCCGGACCTTCCCAGCCTTATGATTATTGTTATTTCAGTATTTCAGTGACTCTGTGATCGTAGCAATGGGACCACTCTCTGTATTTGTTACACCAACACAGCTCACAGCCCATCCAGATCTTCCTAGCATTATCATTAGTATTATTTCAGTATTTCGGTGATTCTGTGATAGTAGCAATGGGGCCGCTCCATACACTGACACAGCTAACAGTACATCCAGTATGGTCCTTGTTTCCATCCTTCTATCAATTTTTCCACCTGACATACTGGAATTCACCCCCCCAAGCCAGGGTTTCTTCATTTTCTTTATATCATGAACCCCTCTTGGAGTCCTATGAATAGTCCCTTCTTAGAAGAATAACTTGTCCTCATTTTAATGGATGTAAGAAATTCAGCAAGAGGTAAATGAAAATAAAGATGTAATTTTGTTCTCCATCCAAGTTCACAGACCTCCTGAAATCTAGAGAACCCTAGGTTAATGGACCCTGCTCTCTAGATCTTTTCATATTCAAAGGGTTCCAAGATAGAAGGAAGGAGTATTTCACATCAGCTGGACCTCACCTACACTTCATGACAGTTCCCTTAATTATCCTTCCCTTTCCAGGTGTTTATTCTCATGATAATTACCTTTGGAAAGGCAGAGTGGCACAGTGAAGAGAAAGCCAGTCTTGGGGCACTTTCTAGCCTACTTCTAGTCTTGCTTCTGACCCCTTCTATCTGGGCAAGTCACAGAACTTTCTCCATGGCCCAAACAACTCTCTAAGGAGATAAGGTGAAGAGCAGCTACTGATTTATATAGTTAGAGGAAGTTTGCTCATGGGAAGATCCCAATGCAGATAAAATCACATCTTGTCTGAAACAGAGAATGGAAGAGGGATGGATGGATGGATTATGGATAAATAGATGATTGGATAGAGAAATGATAGATGTATTGATTATTGATGGATAGAAAGATGATTGAATAGAGAGAGAAACATTGATGGATTATGGATAGAATTGCTAATTGATTGTATAGAGAGGGGTAGAAGGATAGCTATAAATACATTGATGATGGATGAATGGATAGAAAGACATATTGATTGATAATGGATTTGGATAATTGATTGATAATGATTGGATCGTTACATTAATGGTGGACAGAGAGATAAATACATTGATTGATGATGGATAGATAAAAGGTAGGTAGATGATAAAACAGAGAGATGGATGAATGACTATCGATACACTGATGAGAGATAAGTTGCTAGCCAGATGAATTAATAGATAGGGATAATTGGATAGAGAAGATGGATAGATCCACTGACTGATGATGGATAGAAAGATAATAGATGCTTGAATAGATATTCTTTGATTGATGGTGGATCCATAGATGAAAGATGATTGAATAGAGAGATAGATACATTCATTGATGATGTATAGATAGAAAGACAGGTAGATGATTGGATAGAGAAGTATGGATGGATAGATAAATAGAGTGGTAAACTAGACAGATAGAAACTAGACAGATGGATAGAGAGACAGATATCTACTGCTGTCTCCTCAGGCCCACCATGGGTACCCCCATTGCCATATTTCTCATATTTTCTGGTCTCTCTTTTCCAGGGAAAAGAGAGACTCATAATTTCTTCAGAGACTGCAATATCCCTTGACTCACAACCCGATTGTGAAAATGTTCTTTAAAAAAATGACTCTTGTTTCAGGGAGTATAAGGGCATTAATAACGCTGCTCATTTTCCCAAAGGAAATTCACCCATTCTTTTCCTTTGAGTTCTGAGCCCAGTTCTGATTCAGTTCAAGAAACAATATCAATAACGATCCGAGAGGTAGAGTGAAACAGTGGATAGAAATCCTGCCTCTGAAGGCCCAAGTTCAGGCCCTGCCCTTTGCTTTCCCTAGCCATATGGGCCAGACAGCTCCTCCAACCTGTAAATTACAGCTCGGTGGCCATGCTAGATGGAGCTTCTTCATTGGTGGTTCCCCCCATCAGTGACATCATAGGTCCAGTGCCCCAAACCAGTCCAGCCTTTATTAAGTGTCTGCTGCATGCTAGGCACAGGTGAGACACAAAAACAAAAAGACCTTGCCCTCAGCGAGCTTACATTTTAAAGGAGAAAGAGGGGGAAGAAACCATTTTATTATTTTTATTCTTAATATTCCTGAGTCCCTGGAAGTAGAATTAGCTCTGGAGGATCAGGATGGCTATGTAATCAACATGACTGGCCTGGGCTTCTCCCTCAGCCTACCTGAAACGCCGCTACGGGCTCATCAGCACCGGCTCCGACAGCGAGTCCCCCATCACGCGCTCTGAGTGCCCCAGCCCGGGACTTCAGCCCCAGGACCTGAGCCTCCTGCAGATTAAGAAGCCCAGGGTGGTCCTGGCCCCCGAGGAGAAGGAGGCCCTGAAGAAGGCTTACCAGCTGGAGCCCTACCCATCCCAACAGACCATCGAGCTGCTCTCTTTCCAGCTTAACCTCAAAACCAATACCGTCATCAACTGGTTCCACAATTATAGGTGATTTGGGGATCTCAGCACTGAAGGGGGTGGAGAAGCTGGGGAGGGACATCTGCTATAGGGAGGAGAGGGAATAAAGGTGGCTGAGATCAGAGAGAGAGGGATGGTCGCGCTGGAAAAGGTGAGTGTGATTAGAACCAGAAAGACTGAGGGATGTATGCCATAAAGGTAAATGGAGGGGACCCAAAAATGGGATTCAGGGATCAATGTTATAATCAGTGAAGACTGGTGTCATTGAGACAGAGGAGGGGATAGATGGACGGGTGAGTGAGGGTGATGGGTTCAGGGGAGGGAGGAATAAATAGTGTCTGAGGCAGATCTGAAGCCAGGTCCAATTATTTCCAGGTCCAACCCCCTATTCACTCACTGTTCCTCTGTCCTGGGTACCTAAAAGATTTATAAAGCACCAGCTAAGGGCTTTGCAAACTTTATGGAGTATTCCATATGGGAAAAGAGAGACCAGTTGTGGTCAGGAGGAGAAGAATGAACAGGACAGAGGAAGTGGGGGCATCTGGATGAACTGGGGGGAGGAATAAGGTTGGGGGAAAAGAGCAGATAACTGAGAACAGGAGATAGAAGAACAACAACAAGAGGAAGGGGTAAATAGGAGTAAATAAGTGGGAACTTAGGTCAAGTGGCTGGAGGGATGGATGAGGAGAGGTGAGGTCAGTGGGGTCAGAAGAGGAAAGAATAAGTGGGATGGAGAAAGTAGGTCAGGGCATGGAGAGACGGCTCTGATGAGGAGAAGGGCAGGGGAAGGGTGTCTGAATGAATAACAAGCAAGGGCTGAAGTCCTGAGGATGGAGGGAGTGGGATGGCTTATGGGTGGGCATAAGGGATGGAAGAATGAGAGAGTGAGAGCTGGGAGAATGGATATATGGAATATAGTGAAGGATGGGAGTGGGAGCAGCCAGGGAAAGGGATGAAAGGAGTAGGGGGCAACTGGGGTCATTGGACAAAAGAATGAATGGGATGGTCAAGTGGGGGGTTAGAACTAGATTTCTTTTCTTCTGTTACTGAGCCCAGGGCTTTGAGGTTTTAATTTGCTTTGCTAATTTGCTAGGGACAACTAGGTGGCAAAGTGGATGGAGCATCAGTCCTGAATTCAGCCTTACTAGCTGTGTATCTCTGGACAAGTCACTTAACTCCAATTGCCTCACAATAAATAAATAAATTGATTGATTGATTTGGTGATTTCTCCCATAAACAATAATAGGGGTGAGGGTGGGAAGGCAGGGAAGGTAGCACAGGCCCTCTAATTGAGAAATCAGATCCACCCCTTTGAGATCACTTTTTGGTTCCTAGCTCAGTGGTCCAAGTGGTCAGTACTTGCATCTTCTTGGGCAGTGAAGGGGCTTGGGTTATAGTTTGGGAGTCTTAGAAAACCAACCATCCCCAAGTCAGTCTGGAAGCTTTCCACCTAAGCCATTCTCTCTCCCCATCCCAAGGGAGCCTTCTGATTAAGAGGGCAAAGGACAAAGACAGCATTAAGGAAAGGCGGAAGGGGAGCTTCTGGGTCAGAACCACTCTTAGAGCCAGCAGCGGTGGGATAAAAGGAAGCTCAGAGACACACACCCTCCACCGCTCTCTCAGGAGCACCCTGAGTGACCTGCCTTGGGTCCTAGTGACCCAGGCAGTGTTCAAGCCCAGGTCAGCCCAGTCCCAAGTCCAGCCTTGACTCTACCATGACTCCAAAAGGAGTAGAATGCCCTTCATAATGATATGAAGACACTGTATCCCCTGACCAGATCCCAGCAGGATGGGCGGGGGAACAAGTCCCAGGTGAAAACTCGGGTGCAAATACCTTACCCCTGGGGAGCTAAGCAGAAATGGGCAAAGGACGGGCCAACCTCATGGTCCCCTGCTCAGAAATGCTGGTTTCAGTCAGCCCATTTGGGGGCTTTTGAGGGCAGTGGAGAGAATTCCAAACTGGGGGGTAGGAGACTGGGGTCCAGCCCAGGATCTGCACAGTGTTCATGCACAACCTTGGTCACATCCCTTCATCCCTGAGCCTGAGTTTATTGTCTTGTAAAATGAGAAAGTTGAAATCGCTTCCTGTTCTAACATATTATATTCTAAGTCCCCTCCCAGCCCTGACATCCCCTGTTCTAAGACCTTCCCTTAACCCTGACATTATTCTAAGCCCTCCAGCTCTGGCATCCCCTGTTATAAGTCCCCTCACTTCTGAAATAGCTTGTTCTAAGGTCCTCTCTAGCCCTGACATCTCCTGTTCTAAGTCCCTTCCCATCTCTGAAATATCTTGTCCCTTCTAGCTCTGACATTCCTTGTTCTAAGTCCCCTCTCAGCTCTGCCCAAGTTTAACCCATTCTCTGGCACCTAATAAGTGCTTTTTACAAATGTACTTATTGGCTTAAATCGATTATAGTAGAATAATTGATCATCTGACTTATTTGCTGAAGAAACTGGCAGATTTAACTTAACGCCTCCGGCTCCTCTCACTTTTGTGGCTCAGGATAAGGAAAGGCCGGGGGGATAACAGCCTCCCCTCCCACTGATGTTCTGCTTCCACCACAGGTCCAGGATGCGCCGAGAGATGCTGGTGGAGGGCACCCAGGACAATGATACTGATCTGGAACAGAGCAGCTGCCCCAGCTTCCCGCCAACCAGCAACTCCCACCAGAGGCCCACCCCATCGAGCCCAGACTCAGAGGCTGAAGAACAGAAACCTGCAGTGCAGGAGCTGGAGGTCCAGGGTGCCAGCGACAGCTTTGCCCCTCTCCCTGCCCAGGGCAAGACCTTGATCGTGATCAAGCAAGAACAGGAGGAGGCAGAGGAAGCAGAGGGGAACTCGGGGATCCAGGACTCGGGGGAGGCAGAAATGGGCCAGAGCCAGGGCCCAAGTCTCAAAGAAGAAGTGCCGGAATCCACAGTCCTGGAAGATCCGAAGAGGACCCCGGGGTCCCTCCTGCATGGTAACGGCATGCACCAGGCACCTGCCACCCCAGACTGCCCCCTTCTCCACCTGCCCCAAGAGATTGAGGATGGGGAGCGGCTCCACCCCGACCCCATCAGCTTTAAATCCACCTCCGAGTCCTCCCGCTGTAGCCTCGAGGTCTCCCTGAACTCACCCTCCGCTGCCTCCTCTCCAGGCCTCCTGATGTCCGTGTCACCCGTGCCCTCCTCCTCGGCCCCCATCTCTCCCTCCCCTCCCGGCACCACCCTTGCCAAAGTGCCGAGTTCCAGCCCCTCTGCGGAGACGGCGGGGGCCTTGCCCCCCGGCACCAAGCCAAACTCCAGCACCCAGCGACGGCACGAGAAGATGGCCAATCTGAACAACATCATCCACCGGTTGGAGAGGGCCGCCAACCGCGAGGAGGCCATGGAGTGGGAATTCTGAAATTCAGAGCCCGCTCCCCGACTCTCCTTCAGGCGGCAAGGCCCTCCGTCCAAGGGAGACAAGATCAGGGGAGGGGGATGAAGCAGAACTATCAAACTCTATCTGTGGACTGTGATTTGTGGGGGTGGTTTTTTTTTAATTCCATGAAATTTTGAGGGGATTGGGGAGGGGGGAAGTTTCAGAGTCAGGCCTTCTCTTCAACCCTGACCAACGTCCCTGCAGGCGGTGGCGGTGGGCTCAGCCCCATTCCATCCTTGCTGGGAAATCTCAGAACTCTTTTAGAAAGAAAAAAAAGAAAATATTTATAGACCTCTTTTAGCTATTTTAATAAAGGATCCTTTCGAATTTATTAACGGTTTAAGCTGCTTTGATATTCAAGAGAGCTATAAGTCAGGACGATGTAGCAGTTGTCCGGAGACAGGCGGTCTCTGAAGTCTTGTAGTTTGCCACTGGATGAGATTAAAGAAGACATTTGTTCAAAGCCATCACAAAGCACTATGAGACTGACCAAATGGAGTTACTTCTGAAGCGCGGGTTTTTCCCCCCATATTTGTCTGTGAGACAGTGCATTACTACTGCCCTTTCCAAGACTGTTGAAAAAAAAGGAAAAAAAAAAGTCCCAAAAGACTCTAAATGCAAACTTTGATGCCATCGAGTATATATTTCGTTCTGGTGGTATGTTTTTTGAAACCCCTTGTAACACCGAATGTCATGTGCCGTTGTATATGTTGTAGAAATGTCGGCAGTAGTCCTTCCCGAACGAGATGTAGCATGGTACATAAAAAAAAAAAAAATCCTTACACTTCCTCTAGTTAGAAACCTGCAATCCACAGAAGCCAAGCACCGTCCATGGACAAAACATTTTCCAATGCCCAGAGCGACCCCTTGTGTGAGTGCAGGTGGGTAAGGGGCAAAGGGCTTGGAGAGAAGGCTGGATCCCAGCCCAGGGGGGGAAGGGTGGCGGAAAGTAGGGAGACAATACAGAGAGACTGATAAAACCTGAGCTTAGGCAGGTCTTTGCCCACAAGTTTGGAATCCCGGTTATGACACCTGGGAGATTTTCCCCAGTAGAGTTGGGGCGTACCCAGGGTAAGATGCCGCCGTAATTCTATCCTTCCCTGGGATGAGATACCATCATCCTCTCCTTTCTCATCTTTTAAGAAAGCCACAGAATTCATCATTCTTCTAGCCCTGGGGCTAGACTAAGAAACTGAAAACCTATCTTGTTTTGAGGCAGCTGGACAGCATTCAAAACTCAAATATCATGGGTCTAGAGAGCTGGATCTGGAGAACACGGAAGTAGGAAAGACTGGTCCCTTCCTCTGTGACTTGATAGTGACATCATCTCAGAGGCCAGAGTGGGGAAGGGTAAATAAGCAAGAACTGCTCCCCAGATTCTTCCAAGGTACACACTCTCAAAGACCATCAAAGTCAGCATCTCCACTTGAGTAGTATCCAACTTCTTAGCTGTGGCAAGTTTTGTAGGTTTCTTTTGGGTTTTCCCCACATGGGTGGCGTGTGGAACTGACATTTTCTTTTTAAATTATTTTTCCCTCTCCATTAAAAGACTGACTGATTCATTGGTTGAATCCAAAGTTAAATCAGGACAGCCAGAGGCAGGGAAAGTTATGCCTTCGAAAGAGAGAGATAGGACTGATGAGGGCCTTAGAGAATTTGGGGAGGGAGGGAATGAAAGAACTCTGTCGAAGCACCAGAATGCCACAGGAAGGATGCAAGAAGACGAGGTTGTTCCAGAGAGCGCGATTCTAACACGTCTGGCCGCGGGCCTCGTGGCCATCCAGGCAGAATCTCCGCACCAAATGGCCCAGGAGAACCCTGACGGGGAAAACCGAACCTTTCCACACACCCAGGCTATGCATCGAAGAGTTTTCCACTGTATACATTTTTATCCAAATGAAGGTATTTTTATATTCTGGCAGTAGTTAACAGTGACCAATTTTCAAAAGGAATGAACCTGGAGTAGAGAAACCACCTTCGTTTCATGACCATAGCCCCGTCAGAATCAAGCGAACCATGGAAATGGACCTATTTTTACTGTCGAAACCAACACTATACTGAGGTCTAGACATACATGCAAACTACTCTTCATAGAGTGCTAGCCTTAGCTTTAGTGGAATGGGATTGGAATAAGCACTTAGTATGGTCTTCGAACATGGAAATCCTGTTTTACTCAAAGCTAGTGGGCCTGTGAACACCTTCCGTTGGCCTCATGTACTGTACGGAAAAAAAAAAGTTTCTATGAGAGATTGACGAACTTTGTTAAAAATTTTAAAAATGAACAAGTTCTGTAAACAAGCCACTAAAAATACAGAATTGTATAATAACTTTGGGCTGTGTGCTTCTCTTTTGACTGGGAGATGGGGCTGGGGGACCATAGCCCTACTAACCAAGCTCTTGACCCCACTGAGAGGCAGGAAGCTATGACAATGGGGATTCCTTGTGCCTGAATACGGGTAAGTGGATGTTTTCAGGACCCCTGGACCCCCAAGACAAAGTGAGACTGGGATGAATTACACTTTGATAGAGCTCCGTGCCAGAGGGAGAACAAGATGACATCCCTCCCAGCCCTGACATCCCCTGTTCTAAGATCCCTCTCATCTCTGACATCCTCTGTTCTAAGACCCTTCCCAGCCCTGACATTCTATAATATGGGTAAAATACATCATGTTCAATTCCTGAACCAATTATCTTCTCTCCCTCTCCAACCCAGCCCAGCCATTTTTGCACATTTGTGCACCAAGGATAGCGTATTAACAATTTAGTATTTAGAGGCAGCCAGTTGTTGCCATAGATAATCAGGAGTCAGGAAAACCTCAGTTCCAAACTGACCTCGCACACTTGCTGGCTGTGTGACCCTGGTAAATCACTTAATGTCTGTTTGCCCCCGTTTCCTCACCTATAAAATGGGGATAAAAATCTATCCCCCAGGTTTGTGGTGAGCATTAAATGAGATATTTGTAAAATGTTTAGTAATAGCTTCTTAATAATTACTGATTAATTAAGAGCAACGAAAGCTTTTTGAAATAAACATGAGCTTCCCTCCAGAACACACTTATATAATAGAAGCACAGTGGGGGAGTCGAATGAATGCTGGACTGGGAGTCCAGAAGGCACCCGTTTAAATCTTGACTCTGGTGCTTCATGTGTGGCCCTCACCCTTAACTTCTTTACCCCAGAGACAACTCTCTAGGTCTTGTCTGCCAAGACATTAACAGGTGTGGTCTTGGTCAAGTTGGCTAACCTTACTGGAACTCAGTTTCCTTCTCTATTAACAGGAGGGACTCAGGTCTATGGTGTGTTTTATAGTTCCAGATCTGTAGTTTCTGTTATGATTCTTTAAGAAGCACCTAGTCCTATAAATAGGTGCCTTCCACCAGTCCTCATGTGATATGATCTCGACAATATGACAAATACAGGCAAAAAATAAATAGGAAAGGAAATTATCAGTGCTTGGCTAAAATATATGCTTAAGTGAGAGATATTTGCCAGAGAGATGGGAAGTTCAAGACTGGAATTCGAGCAGAGTTGAGAAGGATATGTTTGGTTTGTTATAGAATGACAGAATATCTCAAATGAAAGAATGGCTCAACCCCCATCACAGGTGACCCTATTCCCTCCAAATGTAGCTATCTCAGATCAAGACATCACCCTGTGATGTCATTGAGTCTTTTAGAAAATGAAGTATGAACAACAGCAGAAGCTTACTTATTCTTGCATTCCACTTATTTTTTATTATAGCTTTTTATTGACAAATGCATGGGTAATTTTTCAACACTGACCCTTGCAAAAACTTCTGTTCCAACTTTTCCCCTCCTTCCCTCCACCTCCTCCCCTAGATGGCAAGTAGTCCCATACATGTTAAATATGTTAAAGTATATGTTAAATACTATATATACACACACACACACACACACACACACACACACACACACACACACACACACACATATATATACACACAGAGTTGTCTTGTTATACAAGAAAAATCAGATTTAGAAAGAAGGTAAAAATAACCTGGGAAAAAAAACAAAAATGCAAGCAATCAATAACAGAAAGAGTGTAAATTGCATTTCACTTAAAAAAAATAAGAACATAGAATTTTGAGCTATAGAATCCTTAGAGTTCATCTGGTCCAATCCCCAAAACCTTCCATTTTACACCTTTTCCCCATAGAATTTCAACATCCGTAAGGACATCAGTGGCCACTGAGACCAATATGTACTTGGGAGAATTCCCACTATAATACCTTACAAGAGGCTTCCCCAACCTTTGCTTGAATACTACCTCCAGTGGGAGCAAGCCCAGGTCCTTCCAAGAGAACTCATTCCATTTGAGGACAGCTTGAATTGTTGGGGAGTTTTTCTTTACCTCAAGGATAAATTTGCCACTTTGGGACTTCTACCTACCTTTCTGAGTTCTGTCAGTCCTCTACGGTCCAAGAGAATCAGTTGGCTCCATCTTAGAACATGAGACTGAGCGTGCAGAGGACATATGTTTAAACCTTGACTCTGGTACTTACCATATGGCCCTCTTCAGATATTTGAAGCCATCTATCATGTTCTTCCTGTCTTTCTTTGTCTATGCTAAACACCCCAGTTCCTTCAACTAAGTCTCTTATGAGAACATTGGGTCATATTATATTAGAGCATATTTTAACAGTAATATTAATGACTCAGAAAATATGGGACAGCTGGAGGCTGGTTTCGAAGAAAACATGAGTTAGGCTTAGGGAGCCATTCAACTAGGGCTTCAACGAGGGACCTTAACATCCCAGACAATTCTCTCTAATCTTTTTTGTAATATGGTCTTCTTGGTCTAAATGAAGCCTATGGACTTTCTCCAAATAATGTTTTTGACTGCATAAAACCCATAAGACTATTAATTATATTGAAACATTGATCAAAATATTTTAAATGTAATAAATTCGCAATTTTGAAGCTAAGAACTCCTGTTCTAGGTCTAGAAGTTATTAATAAGCTGCTAGTCTGTATGGATGGAGGGAATTTCATGCAAGAAAGTTTCCCCATGTTAATGGTATCAATGAATCATTATCTTTTTTTAAGATTAGGTCTCTTATTTCACTCAAGATAGAAATAAATGCAGGGGTCATTTATGGGCCTGAGCTTACCACTGACTTCACTTTCTGATTAGGTGGACTCATTCACCTTCCCATAGGTGATCTGGAGGTCTCAATTCCAGGATCTCATATATTGTTCCCAAATAATGGAATTGCCAGTGATTTGGCCCACTGAGCCTCAGAACCCCCAAGTTCAAGAGATCCACTAACCTTAAAGTCTGTAGTAACTGATTGTACAGATGTGCTGGACCCCTACCTTTCTATCATAAGTCCAGTGTTCTTTCCAAGACCCCGTTTTGCTTCTATTATCACACACACACACACACACACACACACACACACACACACACATCTTACTCAGAAGCAGACAGGAGTTAACCATATTTAAAAGGCCAGGATAGCAAAGCTCCTGAGCTGGAGACAGAAGATAAAGCAGGAATATGAACCAATGATTGCAATCAAGCTAAATATCTTCCAGAAACTGGGTCCCTCCTCATTACATCCAAAGGAATACATTTAGAGCTAACATCCCTGAATTGGAAATTTTTAAGCGTTGACAGAGACCTCAGCATCCACCTTATCCATCCAGAAGGAATACACAGAAGTATCCTGGTAAATGTTTAACAACCCAGCTCTCCAGGAAAAATATATATTTGTGTGTGTATGTTGGGTTATTTGCTGTCTGAGAGAGGGGATGGGAGGAAAGGAAGGAGAAAAAATTAGGAACACAAGGTTTTGCAAGGATGAATGGTGAAATGATCCCAGATACTTAATACTTCCTAGCTGTGTGACCCTGGGCAAGTCCCTTAACCCCAACTACCTGGGGGGGGGGGGGGAAATCTGCATTTATTTTGAAAATAAAAGGCTATTATTTAAAAAATAAAATAATGTAGATACATTTAAGCTTAATCTGTGTTATTAACACTTTCTGAAAGTCTAAAAACAATCCAAAAATAAATCAAGCCCTGAGTTGTAAAAGTTTCTTCTATGTAAATAAAAACTCATACTGAAATTTAACAATTCAGTTTTCATAAGCAGTTAGCTCTGACTCTAGGTCACCCCACTTAAGGCAACATCCTCCCAAACAGGTGGTTCAGGCTCTGCTTGAATACTTCCAGCAATCTGTTCCCTCCCAAAGCAGTCCATTCTACTGTAGGACAATTCCGAATGCTAAGGAGTTGTTCCTGAGCGCTATACTAAATTGATCACTTTGCAACTTCTCCCCAATCGTTAGCTCTGCTTTTTAAGGCACAACAGAACAAATTAAAGAGAAAATAATTGTAAACAAAATAATTCTACATCCCGGGCTAGGCAAATTGTAGTCTTTTAGGGTATAGAGTTCAGGGGCATCGAGAAAAGTTGGGAGAAAAAAGTACAATTTCTTACTTTTTTTCTATGAATTATTACAAATGCAAATGTTTTAAGGCAAAAAATAAATTTCATTCTCCATGGCCTCTCCATATTCAATTTGTAATAAATCTCATCTACTCCATCTCTCCCCACCTCCTTCAAGAACGTATGCTCCTTGAGAAGCTTTGTAGAAAAATCAAATTCCCAAAATCAAACTCCAGATCCAAGTAAAGACCAAGTTCTGAAATGAAGTGTAGATTTGGGGAAATAATCATAAGCTATAGATTCATTCCTTTCAGTCATGTCAAATTCTTCGTGATTCCATCTGGGGTTTTCTTGACAAAGATACTGGAGTGGTTTTCCATTTCTTCTCCAACTTATTTTACAAATAAGGAAACTGAGGTAAACAGGATGAAGTGACTTGCCCAGAATCACCCAACTAGTGAGTGTCTAAAGCCAGATTTGAACTCAGTAGAAAGGATTCTAAATTTGGAATGAATGATAAAGCACTTATTAGATATCTCCTATGTGCCAGGTACTGTGATAGGAACCGGGGATACAAATAGAAGTAATCAAAACATAGGTCCTGCCCTCAAGGAGCTTACATTCTAATAAGGGAACCCAGAAAGAGGAACCTGAAAGGAAGGAAGATGAGCAGGTTGTCTGATGATGGCTAGAATACAAGCAATATGATTTTGAATAGGATCTGCTTACTAGCTGAGTGATCTTCCTGGATCTCAGTTTCCACATCTTATAAAAATAAAGGAATTAGAGTGAAGAAGCTGGGTGGGGCAGTGGATAGTGCTAGATCTGGAAGATTCAGGTACTTGTGACCCTAGTCAACATCCTTCATCTCTGCTGCAAGTAGAAATAGTAAAAGCACCCACCTTGCAGGGTTTTGTGCAGCTCAAATGAGATAATATTTGTAAAGTGCTTTGTAACTTATAAAGCACTGTGTAAATGTTAGCTAATATAATTACAGTAGATGGTCTCTAAGGTTCTTCCAGCTCAGAATCTCTAATCCCGATTTTGTCATTTTATCCCTAGAACTAAGCACAGTGACTGGCACCTAGCGGATACTTAATAAATGTGTAATGAATTACAAATAATCTGATTTATGATGAATATTATTAACAATATGGTGGGGAGTGATATTAATAATTATATTAAGTATGATCATTATTAATAATGATGTTAGGGATAATAATTATAATTAAGCCAGATAATAATTAATAATGATAAATCCAGGAGTTCTATCTCAGGGCTGGTTTGAAATCTTAAGCCTAAGAAACTTCTCTGAGAGGATACAGAACCTTGCTCTGCCTCTGAGGACAGCGGTAGCCCAGTTCTGCTAAATCCCCCCATCTTTTCCTAATCCCTCAATGCTTCTGTTAAAATGTCTGGATTCCGTGGTCGGCATTGGCAATATAGGAGTCTGTCAGCCTTAATGCAGAGATTGCTAAAACTTAAGAGCTGGGAGACCCCCTCTAGAATGTTAGAATATGGAATGTTAGAGCTAGGATGGGTCTCAGAACATATAGAAAACAATCTCAGCACTGGTAGCCATTTTAGAAGTCATTTAGTCCAATCCCCTTGTTTTTTCAGAAGAAGAATCTTAAAATTTTTTAAGGATGTGTCCCCAAAATCAAATGTCAATGATTTGAACCCAGATCTTGGAGCCATTTCCTCTTAAGAGAAACAACCAACAAACCAAAAAATGATCTACTCATAATTTCTCTAGTGCTCATCTCTCCCTCAAAGAGTTTTATTCCTTAATAATACTATCCCTCTCACTCTGTAAAACATCAATTGCTGCTCACCCCTCCATTTTTCCCATGAGGAAAAATGAGTCCCTCTGGAAAGGAAGGGGATCATTAGGAGAAATGGGAAGAAAATCCTAAATTTAAGTTACAATTCAATTAGTTTTCTCTGGATTAAATACACCTCTCTGGTTACATGTGCCATTGACTCCCACTTCCCATCTTAGAAGGGGATTAGCTGGCCTAGTGTTTCCATTTTTCATCCTTTTGTTTCCTTAACGAGAAATGTGACCTTACATAGATCCAGACAGTATAGCTACTTGTAGTTTCCACACCCGTGCTTGGGGCTTTACTCTTGATAAATTAATAAATCTATATGTTCGCTAGGAATTTAAGCTTATTTGTCTGCTACAAGGTGCAGGGAGAGAAGGCTGGGGAATTTATTTTTAATGACTATCAGCTAGTATTTCCAGCACTGGGACGAATGCCATGGAAACAGAGATTTCCTTGGACATCACAGACAACGGCCATCTACCTCCCAAATTAACACTTGATAGGGCTGCATCTTTTCAGTATGCTACAGTGCCTTGGGAGTTGGAAGAGCTGGGTTGAATTTTTACTCCTTCTATTTTATTATTAAGCAAGTCCCTTCAAACCTCTGGACCTTAGTTTCTTCTTCTGAAAAACTGAGAGATTGTACTAGATGACCTCTGAAATTGTTCTAGTTCTATGATCCCTTAAAAAATCTATAATCCTTTAAATGGAGAAAATGTAACAAAGGGAGGAAATAAATAAGTAGGAATAGAAACAATTGGCACAATAGATAAGAGTTCTGGGCCTGGAGTCAGGAACACCTGTATTCAAATCGAATCTCAACAATTACTGGCTGTGTAACTGTGGACAAGTCAATTTATCTCTGTCTACCTCAGTTTCCTCATCTGTAAAATGAGCTGGAGAAGGAAACTGCAAGCCAGTCCAGTATTTCTGCCAAGAATTCACCAAATAAGATCATCAAATCATCAGTTTATTTTGTTTTCCTCAGTTTCCTCATCTGTAAAATGAGCTGGAAAAGGAAATGGCAAGCCACTCCAGTATCTTTGCCAAGAAATCCCCAAATAAAATTACAAAAACACCAGTTTATCCTGTTTACCTGGAAGAAATAGCAAATTCTCTGCCCAGAAACCCCCAAATAATTTCACAAAACTGTCAGCTTACCTTGTTTACCTCAGTTTCCTCATCTGTAAAATGAGCTGGAGAAGGAAAGACAAGTCACTCCACTATCTCTACTAAGAAACTCCCAAATAAAATCACAAAAAAAAGTTAGTTTACTCTATTTACCTCAGTTTTTATATCTGTAAAATGAGCTGGAGAAGGAAATGGCAAATCACTGCAGCATCTCTGCCAAGAAATCCCCAAATAGGGTTTAGAGCAGAGAGTAAGACATAACTGAAATGACTCAACAATGACAAAGCCTCTGGTCTCTTTGTAGTTGAGGGAAAACTCAGATTACTGGAGATATTTGATAAAGAAGTGACAGAATACATATCTACAAATAGATGGACACCAGAGTGGATAGAGCAATTTCCATACTGCTTAAGGAGATGATCCAACTGTACCAAGCCCAGGTCGTCCTCTCTGAATTTCCTGTAGGGAGGGACCACGTCTCTCCTGGACTCCTTCGTTTCTTCCCCATTTCCTTCTTGTTTCACTTGTGTTGCTGATTCTTTCTGGATCAGCTCTGGGTATTCCTGCTCCTTCCTTTCTATTGCTCAGCTCTCAAAAATCTCCAGTCCTTTAAGTTCTGAATAACCCCCCATCACCACAATTAGCTCTTCAGGTGTGACCCAGTCCTTCACCTAATCAGAACCTAATTGAACTAACTGAACAAACAGAATTAACTGAAATACTTTGGTTGATTCAAAGCAGTGTCTAGTAGATCTTGCTCACATCCAGTGACGAATCCAAATGTATTCTCACATGTTAAATGTATCAGGGCTGAGTGGTCCATATGTATTCAAGGCTTAGCATCTTGACATTTCCTTTAAATGGAGAGGGTGATTTAATTTACTCAACTGATTCCCTCCTCCCCAACTCTAACTCGCCCAAGTCTTGAGGTTTATTATGTTAGGTTTAATAACCTAACATAGGTTATTGTAACAAAGTCATTCTATGCCCCTTTCTTGAATAATTCTCAATGAATCTGCAAATGCATATTAAACATCTACCATTGTGTGCTAGGTATTGGGGATACAAAAAAAGTGAGATAAATTCTGCCTTCCCCCCAGAGTTTACATTCAATCTAGCAGGAGGGATGTACATATATTGGCCGGTTATCATCCTTTGTGCTTGGTATCACTATGTTGGGGTCAAGGTACGGTATGTCCAACTGTGGCTGATTAGACCAACATGAGCTTGAAAGTCTCTACCACAGTTTAGGGGCAAATAGTCCATGTGAATTTTTGAGTGGAGATGGCTTTCAATTAATGCATTTCGTGTTTCTTTTGAGCTACCTCAATTCTGCTTCCATCAGTGTCCAGTCCTTGTCCTGCCTAAGGGTCTTCAGAATCTTCCCCAGATAACTCAAATGGAAGTGATTCCATTTTTTGACATGGTGTTGTAAACCATCCAGGTTTCGACAATAAGATTGGAACAATGGCTCTGTGGACCTTCAGTTTGTTGATCAGTCTAATATCTCTTCTCTCACATGCTTCCTTCAGAGCCTCTCAAACACTGAACTAGTTCTGGCAATGCATGAGTCAACCCCATCACCTATGTATACTCCCTGGAAAGTATACTGCTAAGGCAAATGAACATTAACCACAACTGGATTAGTTGTAACCAATGGTTTCATGTATGGATGGTGTACTTCTGGCTGGTGGAGAAACTGTTTTCTTTATGTTAATTGTTAGGTCAAAATTAGCACAAGCAATAGAGAATTGAGCCATACTTTGTTGTATCTCAGCCTCAGAGGTTGCATTCCGTACACAATCAATTGCAAACCAAAAAATCATGCACCAGCTCTCCCTCCACTTTAGTCTTGGTCTGTAGCCTTTTCAAGTTAAATAATTTCCCATCAGTGTCTTGGTCGCAAACAACTCTCCCTCCACTTGGTCTGTAGCCTTTTCAAGTTAAATAATTTCCCATCACTGCCATAGCTGCAAACAACTCTCCCTCTACTTTAGTCTTGATCTGTACCCTTTTCAAATTTAATAATTTCCCCTCAGTGCCTTAGCTGACCTTTATGCCATGTTCATTCTCATTGAAAGCATCTGACAATATGGCTGAAAATATCATGCTAAAAAGCATGTACAATTTATGTTGTATATTTTTATTTATATTTATATATATATATATATACATGTATATATGTGTACACACATATTAATTTACTCAACTGATTCCCTCCTCCCCAACTCTAACTCGCCCAAGTCTTGAGGTTTATTATGTTAGGTTTAATAACCTAACATAGGTTATTGTAACAAAGTCATTCTGTGCCCCTTTCTTGAATAATTCTCAATGAATCTGCAAATGCATATTAAACATTGGAATATAAGCTCTTTTAAGATTAAGCATTGTCTTTCTTTTTGTATGCATTTGTATTTCCAGTGCTTAGGCCATAGCAAGCTCTGGAGTGTATTGAGTTGGAGCATGGTCTGACCTGGTAAAAAACGTACTTTAAGAAAATCATTTTGGGGACGGACTTGAGGCAAGGAGACCATTTAGGAGGCCGTTTCAAAAGTTCAAGTGAGAGGTGATGAAAGGGTAATAAAAGTAGCAGAAGTGGCAACATAAAATAGATTTGGGAGAGCATTATTATAAAATAAAAATAGTGTAATGAAGATTCGGTTCATAACATGGAACAAGCGTGACAGAGGTGCCCATCACAGATAACAGAAATTTTGCTTTTATTACATGCAGAGCACATCCAAGCTCAAGCAAATACAATGCAGTCATGAATGAATGGGGGCCTTAATTTTGGAGAGTACACGTTTCAGGGAAGAAGGCGGCATCTAGGAGTAACAAGGATTTGTATTGAAATGCTGATACTGTCTTACAGTCTGGGAAACCTGAATTCCCATCAGGCTTGTCTCAAAAATTGTGACTGTCCTTAAAGATGCTAACAAAACAGTCTGGGAGACTGACCCAATTATGATTCTCGTTTTAGCAATTCCCAAGAATAAAATGGTTTGGGGTTTACGTCACAGGTAAAAGAGGTGAGATCTGGAGCTGTGAGTTACCTTGGGACAGACTGGAACCCTTATTTTCAGTTCCTTTTCATCCTCAATCATCTATAAGAACTTAAGCTCTTTGAGGCTAAACTGTCAACTCTATTTTTGTGTGCCGCACACAGTAGGTGTTTAATAAACACCTGTTGGGTCTCCAAGGGCAGCTCCTTCACCCCAGATCCTACTCATGTCCCAACGCAATCCACCGACCCCTGGCACATCCCTGAGGTATAGCTGGCCCATCATACATCAACCAGCTTATCCTATTCCCCTCCTAGAAGGGCAGCCTCGGGACCCAGCCTCCAGAGGCTAGCCTGCTGAGTCTCTAGCCTCTACTCCCTCCATCTCTTCCACCAATTAGGGGACTCCATTTTAAAATTCCACCCTAGGGCTGACTAGTTCAGATTGGAGTGTAAGGGGCTTCCCAGAAACAATCGCCATTTAAGTCTCCACTCCCTGTCTCCTGTTATGCTATCTCCTGTTAGACTAAAAAATCCAGAGCACAGAAATCTGTCTCACTTTCATGTCTTCAGGGCTAAACAAGTGTTTTCTCATTCATTCGTTCATTCATATTTTGTTCTTCTTTACTAGCTCACTAATTTTTCCCCACACTCATCTCTAGCCTCCATGCCTTTGCCCAAATCCCTCAGAACACTCCCCCATCCTCATCTCCTCCCTTTTCCCCCTCCAGTTTTTAGGGGTTTTTCTCAATCTCCTCCAATTACCTCATATTTCCTCATCAATTAACAAATTCTATCTTCTAGGAGCAAGTTCATAGAGAAATGGAGGCATAGGACTGCAGAGGGCACTTGACATATATTTGAATTGGAGCTAAGAAAAAGCTGTGACCTTCAAAGCCTTCAGCTTCAAGATTTAGTCCATTCTTCAATTACTCACAAAGCATTTATTAAGTACTTACTGTGTGCCAGATTTTACAGTAGGTATCAAGAAAATGAAGAAAAAAAAAGTCATCGCTCTCAAAGAACCAATCAACAAACATTTAAGTGTCTTCCATGAACCAGCCAGGCATTATGAGAGCATACAAATACTAATCAATATCAATCAATCCGTAAGCATTTATTAAGCACCTACTATATGCCTGGCACTATTGCTAATAATTGGGGATACAAAGAATAAGGAGGAAATGAGCATTTATAGAGTGCCTACTGTATGCTAGGCACTGTGCTAAGCACTATACAAATATTTTAAAAGATCTGATCCTAAAAAAAAAAAAAATCTGATCCTCACAATCCTACAAGGGTTACCATCCCAATTTTACAGTGAAGAATACTGAGGCAAACAGAAAGTAAACAATTTGTCCAAGATAAATTTGAATTTGGGTCTTCCTGATTCCAGGCCCTATATATTCTGTACCTATTATACCCAGCTGCCTCATCTAAGAAAGGCCTGTCCTCAAGGAGCTGCCAGTCTAATGAGATCACTAATTGTTGTTAATTGTGCAGTCCAGTCTCTCTGCGACCCCATTTGGGGTTTTCTTGGCAAAGACCTGGGGCGGTTTACCATGTTCTTCTCGGTTTTACAGATGAGGAAACTGAGGCACGGAGTAAAGTGAATTGCACAGTGCCCACAGCTATTGAGTACCTGAGGCTCGATTTGAATGCAGGTTTTCCTGACTCCAGGCCCAGAGCTCTATCCACTGAACCCCATAGCTGCCATGCTAACGAGATGATGAGAAAATAAATAAGTACTTACAAGATACAGTCGAGGAGCATGCCCTGGTCTTCCCTAACAGATTGCAAACTCCTTGAGGGCAGGACCCCTTTCCTTTTATCTTTGTACCTGCAATACCTAACAATATTCAGCATTCAGTAAGTGCTTAATAAATGCTTGATTAGGCTGATTTCAGTAAGGGCTGGAAAGACAAGAACTGATGCTAAGTGAAGCAAGTAGAACCAAGAGAACATATTACACAGCAACAAGAAAATTATGTGATGCTCAACCGGGATGGACGTGGCTATTCAATAGTGAGGTGATTCAGGTCAGGTCCAATGATTTTGTGATGGAGAGAACCATCCGCATCCAGGGAGAGGACTGAGTGTGGATCACAACATGGCATTTTCACCTTTTTATTGGTGTTTACTTGCATTTTGTTTTCTTTCTCATTTTTTTGATCTGATTTTTCTTGTGCAGCAAGAGAATTGTGGAAATATGTATAGAATTGCACATTTAACATATATTGGATTACCTGCTGTCTAGAGGAAGGGATAGAGAGAAAGGAGAGAGAAAAAAATCGGAACACAGTTTTCCAAGGATGAATATCGAAAACTATCTTTGCATGTTTGGAAAATAAAAAGCTTTTTAAAAAAATGCTCGACTCCAAGCAGACTTGAAGGCCCTAATTCCACTAAATCCAGGGATTTCCCTCTTAAATTATTTCCAATTCATCCTTGTGTTAAACTTGCTTTGTATTATTTATCTCCCCATAGATTGTAAGCAACCTGAAGACAGAGTCTTCTGCCTCTTTATATCTGCCTGGCACACAGTAGGTGCTTAATGTTTACTGAAATGACTGAAGTTTGTGTGCTAATGGGTGGCTCCACTCCCAAGTTCCTATATATGAGACAGACCATCAATTTTTCCCAAAAGGAAAAAGGGCGGCTTGAATGGAAAGATTACAAACACGCGTTTCTTCACACAGGTCATTTTATTTCAGCTCTCCGGAAACTCCCAGCCTCCTCAGGTTCCCCCTCCAGACCCAACCTGTCCCCAGAAGGTACTTCCTCCCTGCTGGCGTTCCCATTGAAGTATCTGGGAGGGCAGGGCCGGGAGCCCCAGCCCAGCCCCCACCCTTGGGGAGCAGAGAGCTTCTGTACTGGGAGACCGGCCATGAGCCTTCCCTCGAGCCTAGGGATAGGGATGAGGGCTGGAGCTGTACAGGAACTCCCCCAGGCGAGGAAATCCTCTCCCCTTACATGGTAGCACCTCTTGAGCAACTTAGCTTTAGAGAGTTGTCTAACCCCCGGAGGACTGGGAGGCTAAATAATCTGACTGATAGGGAGGTGAATGTCTGAGAGGAGACCCACTCCCCCAGGGGACCAAGGGGTGAAGCTCTTCATTGTACAGCAAAGGCAGGAGCCCCGGGGAATCAGGACATGTCTCTGGAACCCTAAGTCTAGTCTAGAGCACAATGGGGCTTTAGGAGCACGCCATCCCCACCCCCTAGTTTTCAATTAAGGAAACTGAGGAAGCAAAATTCTCGGATTTAACTGAGGTCCCACAAGCTAACGGGATTCATACAGACTACAAATCTAGAAGGGAATGGCAATTTTATTCTCTGGCCTCAGGGATTTATCTGCAAAATGGGGGTTCGTATCTGAAGTGCCTGAAAATTGTGGTTACTTTAGACAGCTGGAGACAGGGTGAGAGGGGAACCCCTAACTCAATGTGCCCTGATCCCCCCACTGTTCCAGGGTCTCTAGAAGAGAAAAAAGGAATTGGGGAGCTTTCAGCAACTCCTTTCTTCCCAACGAATGACCCCCCCAGAATGATTTCTCTAAGGAGATCCATCCCCAATATTCCTTTGCAAAGCCAATTACTGGACATGGACCAGAGAGGGAAGAAATCCCACCAAGCATAAAGTACCTGGGAAAGCCCTAAATTGTTTTAAAAAACCTTTTAAAATCTAAGCTTCATCTATTCCCACTGGGCCAGCAGTGAGATGTGGAGAGCCAGGCCCTGAAGGTCTCTGCAGGCGAGCTGGAATGGAAGCAGTCCCGGTAGGAGACCCTCCCTGCCAACGCCAGAACCACGAAACCAGGGGAGGAGACGGCATCCAGCCTCTCACGGGACCTTGCCCCCCAACCCCGGTCCGGGGCTCCTCCCTCCCAGCACCTCTTGAATGAAGGTATCACAAGGTCTAGATTGGGATTAGAAAATCCTGAGTTCAAATCCTACCTCAAACACTTATTAGTTGGGTGACTGTGAGAAAGTCACTTCATCCCTGCCTGCCTCAGTCTCCTTTTCTGTAAAGGGAGGGGGTTAGAGTTCTCTTCCAGCCCATCCAATCAGAACCAGAGCCCTCCCCCAGAACTCCGCGGCCCGGGGAACCATAGTTAGGACTCACCAACTTACGTGGGAGCTGAATGGTTGGGACCCAAGCTACTGGCTCTGAACCTGACCCAGAAGCTTCCAACGTGTTCCCCACAGAGGCCGGCCCAACCTCCCCAGTGACAAAACTCACCTCCTCCCAAAACCCCTGTTGGGCTTTGTTAAGCAAGGGCAGCCCCGGGGCCCGCCCAGGAAGTCAGTGTCCATCCGTGACACAGCCCTAAGCCTTGCATTTTTGTATCAGACCCGAAATGTCATCGCTGAGGGGGTCCCCCTGCCTCAGAAAGTCGCCGGGGTCTCAGTCTGGGGCACCGCCCCCGAGGCTCCCCGGCCGCTCATCTCCCTGGCTGTGACTCCTAAGGATGAGGAACCGGCCGCCCGCCATCGTCCAGCTGGAGAAAGGCTGAGGTGAGGGCCCAGAGATCGGGAACTGTCCAAACCCCAGGCTGGCAGCGGACACAATGATGGGGACTGACTGGCAGCAGGAGGCGGGGAGGCAAGCCTTGGGTTAGGAGGGAGCCCGGCTCCACCAGCCAGCGAGGGGGACATCAGAAAGCTGACCGCTGCCGGGTGGGGCTGGACTGAGGTGTGAGGTCAGGGTCCTGCCCTGGGCATTCTCCCCTGCCGGGGTCCAAAGGAGGGCGGGGGACCATAGGGTCAGGGGCCGCCGCTGGTCAGTACAGAGCTCCTCGGCTCCGAAGGACAGTGACGTGGAGCTACAGGTTTACCTGAAGGCACTGAGGTGGGTGTGTCGGGATTTGAATTCAGGTCTTTCGGAGTCCAGAGGCAGCTTTGACCCCCTCTACCTTAGTCCCCATACGGCTTCTCCGGGGGAGCTGAAGAAACGGAAATCTCTTTAAAGAGTTGAAAGAATTGTGCTCTGGGGTCAGGGAGCGGGGCTCCTCCTCCTCAGGACCCCTTACTGCTATGACCTAGCCCGGGCTGCCACCTGCTGTCCTCTCACTGGCCGGAGAAAAAACCAGCACTGAAGAGAGAGAAAACAGCAAGGGAGGAAACTGAGGCACAGAGTGATCGGGAATCTCTGTTTCTTATGACTTTGGGCCAGGGTCACCACGGAGTAAGAGGTCGGGGAGCTGCACGACCCCAGCAAGCCCTGCCACCGCTACAGGACTCAGTTTACTCCTCTGTAAAATGGGTGGGACAATAGCTCCCAGCTTGAAGGTTGTCATGAGGATCACATGATAATGGATATGTGTTAAGGTCTTGCAGTAATGTTAGCTACGGCCCTGCCAGACTTGTGATGGGGCCTTAGCTCCCCCAGCTCGAAAATGGGAGCTTGGACTAGGTGACATCACAGGTCAAAGGTCTCCTCTAGTTCTGATCACTCCTCTTCCTTGAGCCTCAACTTTCACATCAATAAAAAGGACTGAGGGAGGAGTCCAGTGACAGAACTGTTTTCCTAGTGATGATGGGAGAGGGGGGAGGTGGCCCATTGTGGGGGACACAGACACCCCTCAGATGACCTGAGTGAGAAGCAGGGGGTTAGGGGAGCACCCGCCCACCCATGACGTCCCCGATTCCTGATGCACCGGAGGATGGGAACTGGAAACCCGGCCCCTCGGGGAGTGGTGAGGATGCTTTGTAAACAACGCACTGGGAACACGCAGACACAGACACACACATTGTACCATTTGAGTGGTCCCCGGCCCACAGCTGCCCTCCCTGCTTCCCCTACTCTAGAAGGGTTTTAAAGAGGGCCAGGAGGAAGGGAAACACAATGGAGGCCGCCAGGACAGGGCCCTGGGCCCGATCCCAGCCTGGCTGTGGAGGGAGCAACAGACTCACATACAGAGCATGACCCTCATTCACCCAGATCGAGTGGCCAGGCAGGGGCTGGGCTGGGCAGCCCCCACAGGGATGGTCCTGCAGGCTCCTGGGCAAGGCTGGGCTGGGCAGCCCCCACAGGGATGGTCCTGCAGGCTCCTGGGCAAGGCTGGGCTGGGCAGCCCCCACAGGGATGGTCCTGCAGGCTCCTGGGCAAGGCTGGGCTGGGCAGCCCCCACAGGGATGGTCCTGCAGCCTTTTAGATGGAGGGGCCAAGCAGGGGCTGGGCTGAGAAGCCCCACAGGCTGGTCCCGCAGCCTCCTGAGCAAGGCTGGGCTAGGTGGCCCCCACAGGGATGATCCTCCAGGCTCCTGGGCAGAAGCTAGGCTAGGTGGCCCTACAGGGCCAGTCCTGCAGAGTCCTAGATGGAGTGAGCAGGCAGAAGCTGGGCTGGGCGGCCCCTACTGGGCTGGTCCTGCAGCCTCCTGGGCAGAAGCTGGGCTGGGCAGCCCCACAGGCCGGTCCTGCAGCCTCCTAGGTGGAGTGTCCAATGGCCCCCACAGGCCGGTCCTGCAGCCTCCTAGGTGGAGTGTCCAGTGGCCCCCACAGGCTGGTCCTGCAGGCTCCTGCCCGGCCTCAGACTCTCGCTGCCCAGCCTTAGACAAGTGATCAGGGACCCCGGTGAGTCAGAGGGGAAGAAGCGATGTTTCCATCCGGGCGACCTCGAGCCGAGGCTCTCACAGACGGGCTCCCGGGGGCGTCTCAAACTAGGGGCTTTCCGGCAGAGCTTTTCCTCCCCTTGTGGGCCACGGGGGCCGATGACCCGGAGTTTCCCAGCCCCGGCCCCCCAGTTTTCCGGCAGCAGGGTCACAGCTGGCCCCGGCTCTGCAGCCACTCCCGCCTCAGGGCCAGAATCTCCTGGCCGTACCAGTCGTGGAGCCGAGAGAAAGTGGCGGCCCCTGGGGTGAAGGGAGTCTCGGGGACCAGCAGGGGGGCGGGGCTGCTGCCCAGGGAGGGCTTCCGGCGGGGCGGGAGCGGGGGGGGCCGGGAGCCGCCCTCGTGGCTTGTCCTGGGGAGGGAGCCGTTGGGCAAGCCGGGCGCCTCCTGACTCCAGACGGCGCAGCCGTTCTCCCTGAGGCCGCCCGAGGGCAGCGAGCGCTCCCGCCGGGGGGGCGCCAGGGGCTCGGCCTTCGGCCTGGCCCCCGCCCGCATCCGCTCCAGCTGCTGCTCCAGCTCGCGCACTACCAGCCGCATGTAGTCGAAGCTGGCGCGGGACAGGGCCTTGACCCAGGCCTCCATGGCCGGCTGGCTGTCGGCCGCCAGGATGTACGTGCGCGAGCGGGAGCCCGCGAAGCGGATGGCGAAGGCGAAGTCCTCGGCGGCCTCGCACAGTTCCACCGTGCAGCCCTCCAGGATGATGACGCCCACCGGCTCGCGGCTGTCGCGGTCCTCAAAGTAGAAGAGCATGTTCCCCTTGAGCACAAACCAGCGCCGGTGGTAGGCCGTGTGGCGCTCGCCCTTCTTGTACAGGAAGCCCGTGTTGTCCGCCGGCGAGTCGCAGGTGGCGTAGAAGGCCAGGCTCCGCTCATTCAGCTTCATGGCGGCCCGGAACCTGGAGGGGGAGAGAAGAACAGAAAAGATGGTCTGCGGGGGCCGTGACGTGGGGCAGCGGGCGGCCAGTCTGTGGCCGGAGCCCCGGACATGGCCTGACTCTGGGCTGGATCCTGATTCACTTCCTCAGTCACTCGTGTGACCCTTCCCCTCAATGCCTCCTGTCCATCAGCCAGAAAGTGGGGCGCTCGACACAAGAGGATTTAAGGTCCCCTGTGGCTAAAAATTGTGTGGAGCTGGACACATCACCGCCCTGGGAGTCAGGAGACCCAGGCCCTGGCCCATCTCCTTCACAGATGTGCTGTGGAAGCCCACACAGGTCCAAGCCTGTTCTGGGGGGCAGCTACCCTCCCTGAAATGAGGGGGTTGGAGCAGTGATCCCTCCCACCCTGACTTCCCCTGTTCTAAGCCCCCTCCCAGGCCTGACATCCCCTATTCTAAGCCCCCTCCCCGGCCTGACATCCCCTATTCTAAGCCCCCTCCCAGGCCTGACTTCCCCTGTTCTAAGCCCCCTCCCAGGCCTGACATCCCCTATTCTAAGCCCCCTCCCAGGCCTGACATCCCTTATTCTAAGGCCCCTCCCAGCCCTGACATCCCCTATTCTAAACCTCCCAGGCCTGACATCCCCTATTCTAAGCTCCCTCCCACCTTGAGTCTCATCACTGTTTGGGGATTTGAGATGAGCCCATATAACAGCATCAGAGAGAACATTCTGCACCCCGTAATTCAGTGCTGAGCCCCTGCCCCTGCTCCTGGCCCCTGACCCTGCCCCTGGCCCCTGCCCCAGCCCTGCCCTTGCCCCTGCCCCAGCCCTGGCCCCGGCCCCAGTCCTGCCCCTGCCCCTGGCCCCTGCCCCTGGCCCTGACCCTGCCCCTGCCCCTGCCCCTGGCCCCTGCCCCAGCCCTGGCCCCTGCCCCAGCCCTGCCCTTGCCCCTGCCCCTGGCCCCTGCCCCTGGCCCCTGCCCCAGCCCTGGCCCCAGCCCCAGTCCTGCCCCTGCCCCTGGCCCCTAGCCCTGGCCCCTGCCCCAGCCCTGCCCTTGCCCCTGCCCCTGGCCCCTGCCCCTGGCCCCTGCCCCAGCCCTGGCCCCAGCCCCAGTCCTGCCCCTGCCCCTGGCCCCTAGCCCTGGCCCTGGCCCTGGCCCTTGGCTGGCGGGAAGGGTTTGTGCCAGGAAGGGCCTGCACTGCAGACCTGGCCAGCTGAGTCACAGCCTCACGGGAGCAGCCTCAGTGCCGTTGACTCATTTTAACAAATAAAGCCCGGACACTGATAAGGAGCGGCCGCAGAAAACTGGACACAAAACAATAGGACGGTGACTTATTCTGGACTTTTTCTCTGGGAATCCCACAAAAAGTGGAGCTCCCTCCTGCAGGCTGCTGGTCCACGCCATAGGGTGCTGGGCTGAGAGCCGGGAAGCCCTCCGGGCTAGGCCATGCTCTCCCCCATGAGCCCCTAGGGCAGCAGTGGGATCCTGCCTCTCCCTGGGCCCCAGCACTTGGCACAGCGTCTCGTGCACAGCCAGAACTTAATAAAGCATCAAGAAACCGACTGACCCTGGAAAAGTCAAGCTCTCTTCAGTCTCAGTTTCCTCCTCTGCAAAATAAGCATGAGAAGGCACCGAGTCAGATGGGAACCCACACAAAGAGCGTTTTGCAAAGGAGCAGAGGATTGGTTATTCTCAGGGTGGACTGCTGTCCTGCAGCGGCCACATCACCTCCCACGCCTGCCTCCCCCTCCCCTTCCAGGGGGCTTCCCCCCTCGCCCCCTGCTCCCCCTCTCCTCTGGGTCTCCCCAAGGACAGGGGCTTCCTCACTTTTTATATCTGAGCTCTGAATCGGACACTTTCTATCCAATCACTTATCAGATCTCAGACTGTCTCATCCCCGACCTCCCCACATCCAAAGGTGAGCCCAGAGGGGGACGAGCCATCGTCTGAGCACCGGTCTGTCTGGGCTGCCAAGGACCCAATGACTAGGCTGGCCAAGGCAGCTAGTGATTAAGCCTACTATGTGCCACTGGGCTCAGCGGCAAACCTGGGGGACGAGTCTTTGGACCACCAGGACTCTTGAAGCCCCCTGGCTGGGTTCCAGAGGGGACCATCTACATTGGAAGGGGACAACACAGAGGGACAAAACTGGAGGTTCCCATCCCCACACAGCCTAAAGGTTGCAAAGTACCCGAGTGTCTATTAAGCTCTTACTATGTGCCAGGGAATATGCTACGCCCTGGAGAGATCCAGGCCCAGAGAGCTGACAAATTAACCAGCTCTCCCCAGCCGGCAGGGATCTCTCGGCGATCCAGTCCAGCCTCCTTCTTTTTACATATGAGGACCTGGAGACCCGGAGCTGCTCAGTGGCTCCCCCAGGTAGCTAATAATCTTTCCACCGGCCCCCAAGAGAGGGAGCACCCTTTAGGGCGCATCCTCCCCTTTTCAGGGCAGCTAGGTGGTGAGGGGGTTAGGGCACCAGGGCTGGAGTCAGGAACTCTCATCTTCCTGAGCCAGACCCTTCCCAGCTGGGAGACGCTGTGTGCCTCAGTTTCCCTATCTGTACAATGGGCTGGAGAAGGGAATGGCCAAGCACTTCACTCCCTTTGCCAGGCCACAAAGCCCTCTTTTCCATCCCCACGTGGAACTCTAGAAGGCTGGGGAGGGGACCCCGATGAGACAGCCAGGCTGGCCCGGGATGGCAGGAATTCCCGGATCTGCTGAGGGCGCTGACTCACATGGTGCCGGCCCTGTGGTCAGCCCCCTTTCCTGCCCAACCGCAGGAAAGGACAGAAATTGCAACAAAGACAAGTCGACTTATCTCCAACATTTCCCAGGGCCAGGCAGAGGCCCAAGGTCGCCAGAGAGCCGGGGACAGAGCCAGAGGGAGCCTTCGGGCCTCCCTGACTCGGGCGCCCCTGCCCCACCTCCCTTCCCAGGGATGCTCCGCTCCTGGCAGGGGCCCCTGGGCACAACCACTGTCCTCGGGGGGGCCTGCACCAGCTTCCTGCTTCCCTGCTCACCTGAGACACCCTAGTCCTGAGCAGGGAGCCGCGCAGAGAAAACAAAGTGAGCCCTAGGGCTTCCAGAGGGCACCTCCTCCTACCCCCCAGGAAAGTCCAAGGGAGCAGGCGGGGGTACTGGGGGCAGTCTGGTTCTCCTAGCTAATTAACAAACCCCTGCCCTTCTACGCCCACCACCCATCCTTCCCTGGAGGGGACTGGCCCAATTCTAGACTCCCAAGAAGCCAGAGCCAGAATTCTGCCAGCTCCCTTCTCCCACCCTCCCTCCTCACCCGGGCTCCTTAGGAAGAGCTTTCAGAGCTTGGCTCAAGCAATACCTCAAAGGCAGGGGCCTTCCAGAGTAACCCCCCAGGGTTACTCCCTGCAGGGACTGGGCCCCCCCCATAAAATCAGGCAGTCGCTGGGACAACACTTATTCTGCCTCCCACATTGACTAGGCAAGTAAACCCAGGCAAGTCACGGAAGCCCTGCTCAGATTCCCCATCTCCCAGGGTTACCATAAGAAGCAAATGAGTTAATGTATGAATTTGGATAAAAATATATAATATATATTTAGATAAATAATATCAATATATTTCAATACAAATTTAGATTAAAATATATAATATATGTATATATGTCTATATTTGGATAAATAATATAAATATATATTCATATAAATGTAGATAAATTATATAACATAATGTAATATGTAACATAGAATAGAATAGAACAAATATGATATAACTTATAAGCATATATTATGTAACAGGTGTATATATACAATGTATATATGTAATATAATGTATAACATAAAATAATATAATGTAATTTTTTCACAAATGTACAATATAATGTAGTATATAATAAATATTTAATATGTAGTACATGTGCAATGTAATATATAACAAATATATAATGTTATATCATTATATATCATGAAATGTAATAAATGTTCAATATAACAATATTTACAAGGCAAATATATAACAATATAAAATAGGATTGATATAATAGAATAGAATATGATTAATAAATAGGATGTGACATATAATCAATATATAATCGTATAATGTAATGTATCACAAATATGTAATAATATATAATGCAATAAAATAAATATGTAATATAATAAATACACCAAAAGTATTTTATGAACGCTAGCTTTAGTTTTCATATACACTTGCAGGTATACATGTCTCATTTCCCCTGATGGATTGTGAACTCCCTAAAAGTCATTTTTTTCCTTATAGCCCTGCTACCACTCCAGAGGTTGACAAATAGTTGGTACTTAATAAATGCTTGCTGATGGGTCGATAATAGTACCCATGTCACAACCAGAGGGGGCTCACCTCTCCTCAAGGCTCTCCCCCACTCTTACAGTTTCCTGCTCTTCTCCGTAGCCTGTATCATATTCAGTCAAGTATAAAACTCATCTCGCCCAGTCAGGGTGAAGGCAGCCTACCCCCCAACAAGCCCAGCTCTGACACTGCCCAAAGTGGGAAGTCCTGGTGGTCCCCGGTCATCTCCTCCCCTCGGACTGTAACTCCTCAACTTCCAGGCTTGTTACAGACACGTTACTCTCCCCCACGCACTGACGGGTGGTCCAACAGGACAGGTCTCTCACCACTGGGCAGTGCCCCAGGCCTGCGGCCCCCTCCTCACCTGCCCCCGCCCCTGTAACACTTACTCTGGGACCCTCCCGGGCGAGCCCCTCTGCAGAGGCTATTACTTTGTCCTGCTGTGCCTCCCGTTAGGACGGACCTTCTCGGAAGACCAAACGTTTCTGAAGTCTTTGTATCTCTGGCGTGGCAGACCCTGACTAATAGGTCATCCTATTGTTAACTGACTGCTCATCCAGCCTCTCCTTGAACTCACAACCTCCAGGAGCTTCCCATTAGGTTACACCTGCTTAAAGCCCACATTCCAAGAAAGGGCTCCTCCCAGCTCCAGCCCAGGAAACTGGGGCTTCTCCTGGACTAAGCAGTTAAAAAACAACCACTCCCTTAAGAAGCTTCAATGGCTCACTATTGCCTCTCAAAAAAATGCGCCATCTGGATGCAGTCTGCCTTTACCACCGATTCATCCTCACTCAACTATTCCGACCAGCCTCCTCCCAGCTCCTGACCCTGATCTTTCTCCTTCAAGCCTCTGCCCAGGACTCTGCTGGCCCACCTCAGCCCTATAGCTCTCAGAATCTCTGGCAGCAGGCAATTATTCAGCACCTACTATATGCCAGGCGCAGTAAAAGTGAGTCCCTCCTTTCAAAAAGCTCCCAATTTAATGGGGGAAGAAGGGGTTGAAAGATCTCTGCAGGAAAAAGGGAAGATTTTGTGGAAAGAAGGGACTCAGGAAAGGCTTCTTGAAAGTAATAGGATTTTAGCTGGGACTTGAAGGAAGCTGGAGATAAGGAGGGAGGGCATCCCAGGTACGGAAGCACAGCTAGGGATAAATCTGGAGCCTCAGGGAGGATGGAGCGTCCCATTGGAGGAACAAGAAGGTCCCTGTCTTTAAGAGGCTTACAATCAAGAAGGCAACTAAGGCACAGACATTCCCTGGCAAAAATAGAAGAGAGAACAAAGAACCATGGGAGGTATGGAGAGAAAAAGGGGTTCCCGACCAGGTAGATCTGGGAAGGCTGCCAAGAGGAGGCCTTTGCATGTCTTTTTTTTTTAATTAAGGCAACTGAGATTAAGTGACTTGTCCTGCTAATAAGTATCTGAGGCCACATTTAAACTCCAGAGCCATGACTCTATCCACTGCACTACCTCACTGCTCCTGCACAAGTTTTTAAATGAGGGGGAGACATCCACCAGATTGAGATGGGGAGAAAAGCCATTCCAGGGGCTGAGAAAAGGGGTAAATTCAGACACCAGAGTCTAGACCAGAGTTTCTGAAATCTTTTCCTCTCACAATTCCTTTTCACCCGAGATTTGCGCCCAGAAATATAAGTATATAAAATAAGTATAAAAATCAAACATTTCCTGTTAATAAATCACAATTTCCCAATCCTCACATTCAGTTTTAAGTTATACAACCTTATACAGTTATACATATAAGTTATACAACAGTTATACAGTTATACAACCCTTATGGGGTTGTGAACTATAGTTTAAAAAGCAAGAGCTACGATGTCGAACCCAAATAAAAATGAGGTCTCTAAACGGTGCAGGACTCCTGCTGCCAAAAACTGACTTGACTTTAAAATATAACACTATCTATGTTTTGCTGGATTTTTATTTATTTTCCTAAGTTTTTCCCAATTATATTTTAATTTGGTTCAGGGCAGACCAGGTGTTTCCTAGGCTGCCAGGTCAGAACAGGTTAGACAGGCAGGATGACAAATGGTTACAGAAGGCCTCAAATGTCCAGCAAAATAATTTTATAATTTAATTTATATATATATTTGTATATATATAACCTAAAATAAAATTTTACTTTGGAGGCAACAGGGAGCCACTGAAGATCTCAGAGCAGAATAATCATAGGAACTAAGGAAGGCTTTTCTGGCAAGGTGGCACATGAAAGGCAGGTTGGAGTTGACATACAGCAGAAGTTATTACAATAGTCTAATTGAAAAAAAGTCTTTTCATTTAAAAAATTCGCCATCTTTTCAAAAGCAAAGTGATTGAGGCCAGTTCCGATGGTCTTGTGATGGAGAGAGCCATCTGCACCCAGAGAGAGTGTGGATCACAACTTTTTCACTTTTTTGTTGTTTTTTTTCTCATATTTTTCCCTTTTTTGATTTGATTTTTCTTGAGTAGCATGATAATGGTGGAACTATGTGTAGAAGAACTGCATATGTTTAAAACATATTGCATTACTTGACGTTTAGGGGAGAGGGTAGTGAGAAGGGAGGGAGAAAAAACTTGGAACACAAGGTTTTCCAAGGGTCAATGTTGAAAACTATGCATATATTTTGAAAAGAAAAAGCTTTAAAAATAATAATAAAAAAGAAAAAAAAGAATTTAGAAGTTATCACCTGAAAAAAATTTGCCTAATTATAATGATAATAAGGGCCTAGACTAGAATAGTGCACCCATCTGAATTCTGGTTTCTCGTAGTAGAGACAGGGTTGCCAAGGAAATACAGCTTGCTCTTCCCTCATCCAGGACGACCAGTCAGGAGTCAGACAAAAGTTTTAACATTTCTGGGGGGACCAACTTCAAAGTGGTGATGTAGCCCCTCAAGCCCCATCCTTATCTTAAAAGACAAAATCAATGTCTTGCTCTTCCCTCATCCAGGATGGCCAATCAGGAGTCAGATATCAGTTTTAAAATTCCGGAGCAGGGGGGAATCAACTTCAAAGTGGGGATGTAGCCCCTCAAGCCCCATCCGTATCTTAAGAGATGGAATCGATGGGACCTTTAATCAGATCTGATCATGACTGCCAAGCCCTGGCTCACAAAACTGGGCTCTGGAAAATGGAGAAGGGATATCACAATACCTTCTCCAAAGATCTGGAGACAGGGGTTCTGGTGGGATGCTAAAGTCAGAAGAGAGAGGGAAAGAAGAGGAAAGGGTCTGTAGATACCCAATGTAGATGGTCTTTTCAGCACATTTAACTATTCCTGGAGAGACAGCAAGGGGCAGTGGAGAGAAGCTTGGACAAGGAAGGGAAGAAGCAATTCCCGCCCCTCCCGAGTCCTTCATTATGGCGGAAGGGTCACGACTTTCGGAGGAGGGCACTTTAGGGTGTGGGACTCTGCATCCATTGTCAGACTTGGCTGATGAATTACAGACTTTTACAGAACTGTGTTTTGTTTTTGTTTTTTTCTCTTTTTGATTCCTTGAGAGACAGTGTAGCGGACATAAAATCAGCCAGCCAGGATCTCCTAATGCGTATTAACAGGGTAACCCTTATCCTCTTGGTTCTCCAGGCAAGAAGGGGCTGTCATCCCACGTGAGCAGAGAGTGCCTTCCCAGCACATTTACGATCCCCTGTTCTTTGTTATGAGGGAAGGCTCTCCGGAAGTGGGGATGGGGAGGAAGATATTGAGAAATGAAGGTGATGTAAAATCCAAAGATACGGAAAAACAAATAAAATCAAGGAGACTAGGGTTAAAGACTTAGCCCCCAGAGAGGTTAGAGGATCAGACTCCAAACCCATCCCCCACATTTGATGGATAATGGCAGATAATGGAACCCAGAGGGGGGCAATTAGCCGAGGTCACACAACCACATGCCTTCAAATCCAACAATACTCTCTCCTCCACTCCAGCTGGCCTTCCCACCGCTGAGATGGGAACAGAAGCTGAAGCCACAAAGGAAGGTTAGAGCGGTTTTTCTGAAAGGTCCTCGGGAGGGGGATGAGAAACCCCCAAATCACAGAGGGAAATACCAAAGGGAGAAGAGCAGAGGGCGAGGTGGGAAACAGCTCGAGGCCTGGGCTTGCCCTCTTGATCTGACAACCTGACCTCTTACAGGCCTGAGAAGCCAGGAGGTATTTAGAGCACCTGTTTCTTTCTCATTCTACCAGCCAGAATCAGAAACATCTTCCTTTGTTCAACCCCCAACAGAAGAGTGGTCCATTCCTGGTCGAGGATAGCCCCCATTTATGGCCTCGTTCCCTGACTGAGGCTAGCCCCCTGCTTTTATCTCTGATCGAGGCTAGCCCCCTACTTATGGCCTTGATCCCTGGCCAACGCTAGCCCCCTACTTTTATCCCTGACCGAGGTTAGCCCCCTACTTATGGCCTTGATCTCTGACCAAGGTTAGCCCCCTATTTATGGCTTTGATCCCTGGCCCTCCTTCTTCCTCTGAAAGACAGTCTCGCTCTCTTCTTTGCATCTTTGTATCTCTCCTTATCCACTGGCTATCTATAAACCCGCCTGGGTCTTCCCAGCCTAAACAACAAAAACAGCAATAACCTCCTTGATCTGACCCACGGCCCCTCATGAGTGATCTTCCTCTCTCTTCTCTCTCCTCCCTTTTCACAATGTGGACCAATCCATCCTTCTAGACCCTCCTTCCTTCTTCCTTGGAGCTTATGAGATCCTTCTCCTACTTCTTGATTCTATGGCTAACAGGGAGGAAGAAAGGAGGAACAAAGGTGGAGGTCTGAGCTTGTGAACCAGTAGTGGAGGCACAGTCCCTCCCCTCCAAAACCCCATCTACCTCCTATCTCACTCCTTTTTCTTTTTGTGTAGTTCCCACCCTCTGTCCAGGTTTTCTCTCAGACTAATGCAACAGCCTCCAAACCGGTCTCCTTACTTCCAGACTCTCAACTCATCCTCCTCATAACAGACAAAATAATCATCCTAAAGCGCAGCACTCTCCTATTCAAGAAGATTCACTGGCTCCCTATTGCCGCTACGATACAATCTGAATTGTTCAGTTTGAATAAGAAGGCTTGCAGCTAGAAAGAATGTTGGAGAACATTGCCTCCATTCTACAGCTGATGAAATTGAGGGTCAGAGAGAGGGTTTGACCTATTTTAGATCACACAGCGAGGTGGTGAGGTGGATAGAACACTGATCCTGGAGACAAGAATACCAGAGTTCAAATTCCATTTCCTAGCTGTGTGATTCTGGACAAGTCACTTAACTCTGCCTCAGTTTCCACATCTGTAAAAATAAGCTAGAGAAGGAAATGGCAAACCACTCCAGAAAAAACCCTTTGCCAAGAAAAACCCATTGCACAATAGGATCCACAGGATCACAAAGAGACACATCTAAATAATTAAATAACAAATGGCAAACCACTCCAGACAAACCCTTTGCCAAGAAAACCCCATTGGATGGTAGGATCCAGGGGGACTAAATAACAAGGTATCTGGAAGCCAAGTTTTCCTGTCTCCAAATCCATGACACCCTTCCCAATTTGCCTCTAGTCGGCTCTGCTAGATTTGTCTCCTGTGACTTCTTATCACACCTTTCTACTTTCCAGGCAAACTGGCTGTTCCCCAAACTCGGGATTCCATCTCCCCAGGCCATCTTCCACCAGCGGCTCCCTGGCCTGGAAGCCATCCTCCTTCTTCCTCTCTGCCTCTCAGAATCCTTAGCCCCCTTCAAGGTTCAATTCAGCTGCAACTTGCCAGTGTACCTTCTCTGGCCTCGGTCCCTCCATTTTCACTATGGATCCCAATTATCTTGCCTGGGTATCATCCCTATTTCCCAGCAAACTTACAGCTTCCCAGGGGCAGTGAACATTTTGTTTGTCCTGTCTTTAGTGTCCATTATGCCTAAACAGGCGATTAATAAAAACCAAATGGACTGGATTGCCATGTGCACCCATCCTTCACATCTCTGCCCAGGAGCTTCGGTCCAAGTGCAAAGCTGCCTCCCCAAGAGGCCCATGAATGGATGGCGACCTCAGTCATCTCCACTCCTACACTGGCTCTTAATCTCCAGTGCCTCCTCCCCTGCCGCCCACAAACACGCCCACATCTCTCCTCTCCCTTGACCCTTCCAGCCCCAACACCTATCATCTGGTATGTCTTCTGCCCTTTGTAGGTAAACACTGAACAGGCCCTTACACAATATGGAACTATGCCCGAAGGGCTATAAAACTGTGTGTTCCCTTTGATCAGGCAGTGTCTCTATTGGGCTTGTAGCCCAAAGAGATCATAAAGGGAAAGAGACCCACGTGCGCAAAAATGTTTGTTTTCAGCCTTTTTTTCCAGCAAGGAAACTGAGTGGAGGCCCATCAGCTGGGAATGGCTGAATAGTTGCAGTATATGAATGTAATGGAATATTATTTATTGTTCTATAAGAAATGACCAGCAGGATGATTTCAGAACGGCCTGGAGAGACTGACAGGAACTGATGCTGAGTGAAATGAGCAGACCAGGAGATCATTGTATACAGAAACAACAAGATTATGCAAGGGTCAACTCTGAAGGAATGGCTCTTTTCAACAATCAGGTGATTCAAGCCAGTTCCAATAGACTTGTGATGGAGAGGGCCATCTGCACCCAGAGAGGATTATGGGGACTGAGTGTGGATCAAAACATAGTATTTTCACCATTTTATTTGGGGGGGAGGGTATTTGCTTACTTTTTTTTCCTTTCTAGTGTTTTCTTTCTTTCCCTTTTGATCTGATTTTTCTTGTACAGCATGACAAATATGAAAATATGTTTAGAAGAATTGCACATATTTACTCTATAGTGGATTGCTTGCTATCAGGTGGAAAGGAAAAGGGGGAGAGAAAAAAATTTTGGAACACAAGGCTTTGCAAAGATGAATGTTGGAAATTACCTTTGCGTGTATTTGGAAAAATAAAAAGCTATTATCAAAACAAACAAACAAACAAATAAATGTTTTACTCACCCACTAAAAGAAAAAAAATTAAAATTAAAAAAAGGCCGTCTACAGTGGGCGCCTTCCTTCGCTTCCTTTCCTCTCCTTCTCCTCTCTAGGTTCTGGCTTCCAAT
This sequence comes from Antechinus flavipes, assembly GCF_016432865.1. NCBI lineage: Eukaryota > Metazoa > Chordata > Mammalia > Dasyuromorphia > Dasyuridae > Antechinus > Antechinus flavipes. Next base: position 696,506,553 of record NC_067398.1, read on the forward strand.
CTCAGCAGCCGGTTTTAGTAGACAAACCCATTGGTCTTTTCTCAGTTTTCATTCTTCTTGCCTTCTTTCCCTCCTGGACAAGATCTCTCAGGATCTTCAAGCCATCCTGTCTCCCGGGTCTCCTCCTAACGTCACTGATTTCTCCTGGGTCATCTGATCTCACCAGAGAGAGCACTTCCTCTCTCTAGAGTACTGCACCCAGGGATCTCATCAACTCTCATGGATTTAATTATCTCTGCTGATGATTCTCAAATCTACTCATCCCACCTCCATCTCTCTGCCGACTTCTAATCTCCATCTCTAACCTCCTTCCGGATATCTTACACAGGATGTCCAGCAGACATCTCAAACTCAACCATGGAGTTAATTATCTCTGCTGATGATTCTCAAATCTACCCATCCCACCTCCATCTCTCTGCCGACTTCTAATCTCCATCTCTAACCGCCTTCCGGATAGCTTACACAGAATGTCCAGCAGACATCTCAAACTCAACCACATCCAAAAGGGAATTTATTATCTTTTTCTCCGAACTGCGCCCCCCACCTTCCTATTACTGCGGAGGGCAGCAGCCTCCTCCCAGTCTCCCAGGCTCCCTGGGAGGAATCTCCCTGGATTTCTCACTCTCCACCATATTCAAGTAATCAAAGGCCTCTTGATTTCACTTCTGCAACATCTCTAGAAGGCATCGCCTTTTCCCCTCCAGATGTTGCCATCCCAAGGGTACAGGCCCCTCATCACCTGCATTACTGCAGCAGCTGCCTCGAGTCTCAGCCACTAAAGAGATTTTCCTAAAATACAGCTCAACCTCCCCTCCCCCAATGAATAAGCTCCCATGGCTCCCTATGGCCTCCAGGATCAAATACAAATGCTGTTTGGCATTCAAAGCTCTTCATAACCTAACCCCATCCATTTTCCTCGTATTCTTACACCTTACTACACACTTTGCTGTTGTTTGATCTTGATTCTTGAAGGAGACCACAACACTAGGGAGTTGTTTTTAAGTGAATACTTGTCTGCTCATTGACACCAGTCTCCTGATTGTTCCATGAGCAAGGTTCTCCATTTCTTGCTCTGGTTGCCCCCCTGTTCTCCCTCCTCTGCTCCAATTAATGACCTCTCCAGTTTCCTTTAAGTCCCAATCAACATCCCACCTCCTCCAGAAAGTCTTCCCCCAACCCTTCGTAATTCCAATCCCTTCCCTCGCTTAATCATTTCCTATTTTTCCTGCACACACTTTGCATGTGCATTTGTGTCTTCATGAATGATCTCCACCATTAGATTGAAAGCTCCTTGAGGGCAAGAACTATTTTTTTGTATCCCTGGTGCTACACATACTGCCTAGTATACAGTAGGCACCTCATAAATGTTTACTGATTGATTGACTTATAGACGATTTATGTTCTCTCTAACTCTTTCAGCTCTGGTTCCTATCCGGGGCCTGTCACACAGCATCTCTGTAATGCCGGTAATGTCTCCTACATTCTCTGGTCTTTCTCCCTCATAAGATCTCCATCTGTGGTACGGCTCTCAATCCACGAGCCCATGAAAACTTTTCTTTTCCCAGAGTTAAAATGCTAAGTGGGCTTGGGCCAGCAGGACTCCCCAGGGATCAGGGGCCCTCAGTCGAACAGCTTGGGCTCCCCCTCAGCAGAGGCAGAGTGACAATCCTATAAAAAAGAGCCCTGGGGTTCAAACCCCACTTCAGGTACGAACTAGCTCTGTGCTCTCATGCAAGACAGGTCAGCTCACTGAGTCTCAGTTACTATCCATAAAAGGGGAACAAGAATATTTTGCACCCCCTATCTTGTGTCATTAATTAACCCATAAAAGACACACTTAGTGGTATGGGGAGGGAAGAGGGTGACCCAGACTCCTCAGGAGGAGTGAATGGGTCCAGATGGGAAACAGGAAGCAGGTTAAAGCTTCCATGACCATCAGTGCTGGGAACAAGGGCCTGAACAAGAAAGAGAGAGCCATTCTCAAAAAGAAAGATAAATAAGCAAAAAGGCCAAAAGATGGCAAGTGACGATAAACCACGATTCTAAGAACCAGAAGATAATGAAACATGTGATTCACATGACTGAGAGATAACGGACTCAGACACTTTTGGTCACAGAGCGGGAGGGAATTTGTTCGGCTTGATTATATACATGTGTTGGGTAGTTTGGTAGTACAGTGGTTAGAGCCGCAAAACATGGAGTCAGGAAGACCTGAATTTATATCTGGTCTAGCTGTGTAACTCTGAGCAAGTCACGTCAGCCTGTCTGCCTCAGTTTCCACTTCTGTAAAATAAGCTAGAGAAGGAAATGGTAAACTACTCCAGTGTCTACCAAATGGGGTCACACAGTCAGACACAACCAAAAAACAACTGAACGACTATTAAATTAATTTTTTTTAAAGGAGGATATCCAAGGAAGATTTTGAGCCATAGCTTTCTAGCTCAGCTCAAAAGGAAGCTAGATCCCAAAGGAACTCATAGTTCAAAATAGACTGCTCCCCAGCCCTCCCTCCCTGAGAGGTCCAAGCAGGAGATATGGCTTCCATTCCTCGGTTAGACGTTATTTTTAGCAAGTCGCTGTGTTCCCACGGAAACCACAGGGCCACAGAATTCGAAACCAGGCCAGCTACTCACAAAACAGGAGCTGAAGAGGATGTAAGGTCCAGGGGGAGGCCGGTGGCAGAGAGCCAAGGAACACTACTGGGTCAGCATCAAGTCCCTGAGCGTCCCAATGACTTGAGAAGGTCTCAGGATGCTGCCCCAGGACCAGGCCAGATGCTGAGAACTCTCAGCCAAGGCTTCCTGGGCCCTTACTCAGTCACTGCCCCATTTGTATGAAGATGAAATCAAACAGCAGATATTTGTTAAGCGCCTACTATGCGTCAAGCATTGGGAACCCAGAAAAATCTGGTTTCAAATCCCGCCTCTGACACTAGCTGTCATTTACAGTCTCAATCTTCTCTATAAAATGGGAATAAAAAAAAACTGAATTCTTAATGGTATGACCAGAGCTAATCGAAGCTCTGGAACTACCAGAGACCTGGGGAAATGGGGGCCCAGAGAGATAAACCCATTTATCCAGGAACACAAAGGGGGGATTTGAACACAGGGCTCTGACTCCAGAGTCAAATACCATGATGCCGGTCCATTCCCTTGCTATTCCAGGTAGATCGTGTAAGAAACTCATTTTTTCCCTTCTTCCCTTTTGAGTGGGATAAAATTTGAGCACAATTTGAAGCACAGAAAATAAATGTTCACTCCATCCAGCCAGTACCATGCCCCCTAAGTGAGGCTGGGAGTCGTAAATGTGTCTGAGGGTTTCACACACCTGATAGGCTCTGGTGAAGGACAGCTAGCATTACTGTAGCTGGTAGCCTGTCAGTCACCAATCCCCCACTAAAAGGATGGGCGCCCCTAAAACCTCCTATCCCTCTATATCTGTGATCTCACGATCCCAGGAAACCAGGTCTACCTAAGAGCTATAATTTACTTAAAGGCCTCTCAAGACATGGCCAGGGAATACTTTTCCTCATACCAAAGGCAGTGATTGAGACTGTTATTCAGGTGACTTAAAGAGACCGCCACCTTCTTTTGCCTGGCTTAAAAAAAATACAAACAAAAAGCGCCAGCTTTGTATTTGAATAAGCTTTATCTATGAGCATGACTCTGGTCAAGGCACTTCATCTCTGTGGACCTCAGTTTTCTCCTTTGTAAACTGGGGGGATTTATCTTGAGGACATCTGGGGTCTCTTCCAGCCCTATATCATCATCCTAACTAGCATTTCTACATAGCTTTTGCAAAGCACTTTACAGATCTCATCTAATTTATCCTCATAATTCTGGAAGGCAGGTGCTAATATTAGATCTATTTTTCCAGTAAGGAAAATGAGAATGGGAGAACTTAGCCAGCCAGCTAGTAGTCATAATGATAATTGCTAACATTTATATCGGGCTTGTTATATGCTAAGCACTGTGCAAAATCCTTGACAAACATCTCACTTGATTTTTGCAACAGCTCTGGGAGGGAGATGCTAGTATCATTCCCATTTTACAGATGAGGAAACTGAAGGTTAGGTGACTTAACAGTTATAGCAAGGATTTCTATACTGTTTTAAAGTTTTCAAAGGGACTTACAAAGGTTATCTCATTTGATCCCTGGGATCAACCTTGGGAGGTAGATGCTATTATCATCCCCTTTCAGAGATGAACAAACTGAGGCAGAGACAGGCAATCTGTCCCATCTAAAAATCTGTCTTCCTGGGTTCCCAGCACTTCCAGGTCCAGCACTCTGCACACTGTGGTGCGCCAAAGATCCATCAAAGATCCATGAGCTCCATAATTCCTTTAGTACAGATGGGGAACTCTCCTCCCCCTCTACCATATTCCCACACACACACCTGAAGCCAATAGAAGATCAGCTCTAGTACATGCATATCATCTCCCCTAATTAGAAAGGAAATAATTATTAGAAGCTAAGGTCAGTGTGGGTCAGCCTCATGTCTGACTAAGCTCACAGCCGGTCCAAGCCGTCTCAAGAGGTAAGTAGGAGGAGGAAATAATTAATATTCTCCCCACTATACAGCTAAAGAAATGGAATGGCTTGCCTGAGGTCACATAATGAGTGAGTGGAACAATTTAACGCTTAGATCTACAGATTTCTTATTGTATTTAGGAAGACACTTGCCAGAGAATGGGAATAATTTGTCAGAGACAGGAAGAAGTCAAGTTGATGGATGGGAGACGGGATGACAGGAAGACAGGCTCAGAGGCTCCTGTTTGTCACCCACTATTTTCCAAGAAGTCCAGAGCCGTCCTTACTCCATACTCACTTATTCATTAGCCACCCTGGCCAGAGAGGCAAAGATCACAGAGAATCCCAGTCCTAGATTGATAAAATTCTTAGAGATCAGTTTATCTGACCGACTCTACTTTCCAGGAAAAAAAAAAAATCTCAAAGAATTTATGTCATTTGTCTAATGTCACATAGCAAGGCAGAGCCAGGGCCAAACCAAGCAGACATTTGTCAAGCACCTACTCTGTGCCCGACCTTGTGGTAAGTAAGCACTGGGGATGCAAAAAGAGGCAAAAAGTTCCTGCCCTCGACGAGCTCACAATTTAATGCAATCTAATCTAACGCCAAACCTGCAAAACTCACCTGAGATTATTATATTTTCCTTTTGCTTGAAACTCAGGAGCACCTTTTACCTAAAAAATCCCAAGTCCCTCCAATTCCTGAGTCAAGGATTTTCCACATAGATGTCACTTATTCTAGTCTTCAGTTTCCCCCTAAAATCCAGGATCAGGGGCTGAACTCCCACAAGAGGATGATCACATTGGAAGGGCCTTCAGGAACAAACAGAGGCCTAAAGACCCTTGGATCTCACACAGGTACTAAGTGACAAGGGTGCTCTGACTCCAAATGCAGGGAATAGTCCACAACTCAACGGTTCTACCACCTACATACAGTGGTTCTCAAAACTTTTGGCCCCAAAGTGGTCTTTACACTCTTAAAATTGTACATATGTACATACGTAGACAACAGAGACCCCAGACCTTGAAAACAACTAATCTAGTCCAAAGCTTCTTAACCTCAAGTGGGATCGTATAAGTAAGCGTGGCAGTCGCAAAATCATGATTTACTATCAGTAAATGTCTGATTTGTATACTTATTTTATATACCGATATATCCAGGGTTTGTAAAAATTTCTCAAGCTAAAAGGGATCACAAGAGAAAAAAGTTGAAGAAGCTGTGATCTATTCATTTGACAAATGAGGAAATTAAGGTTCCAAGAGTGACTTCCGACTTCTTGGGCAGAAATGAGTGGACCAAGATCAAGAAGATGGTAAGTGGCAGTCAGACAGTCAGTCAATAAGCGTCTAAGTGCTTACTACATGGCCAGATACAGGGGTAAGATATGAGATCCAAAGAGAGGGAAAAGACATGCAAACATTTGAGAGTATGTTTGAGAACCTGCAAACAATTGGGGATGAAGTGACGGGACAGAGTGCTGATAATTCACAGAAAAAAGGCACTTTATATCCAGATCCTCGGGCTCCAAATTCAGACAGACCGCTTTCCACTGCACCACACCTGTGCAGGAAGTGGGACCACAGTCCCACGGCATCCCTAGAACTTCACAGTGGCCAGGTAAGTACCTGTACCTTGCCCCACACCCCACTGGCCCGCCTGGAGCTCACCACCAGCCCCCAGTTTCCAGGACAAGGAAGAGGAACCTGGCCTGGCACCACAGCCTAGAATCCTGGCAATCTTCAGAGCTGAAAGGAGTTTCTAAGCCGATCTCTTCCCATACATCAGCCCCGTAGACTTCATTTTTTTCCTTGTTCCTCCTCCCGCATGAGAGCCGAGGGCAACAAAGTTGGAAGGCTCAAGCATCCAGTGCTCCCCAAACAAAAGAGGGGCGTTCGTGTTTCCGCCTAAACTTCCATGGACACTAGGGATCTGCCCCCCAACACGGAGCTCAGAAAACTTTCTCGCTCCCTCTTAACATAAGGATGGTTCCTGACCTGGCTCCTCCAGACTGCCAGGCCTGCAGGTGTCATCTCGGATAGAGAGCAGCCCGCGGAGCCCGGCGGGAGAGTCCCCCGGGTCCCCCGGTGGCCAGGAAGACCACCCGAACTGCCTAGGCCCGGGGACCCTCGGCACTGTTTACCTTCTCAACTTCCCCATGGGACTGGGAGGCTACGCTCTCCCGGGCTCCGGGCTGGGGAATCTATCCTGCTTTACCTGGCCCGGGGCCCGGGGTGCCAGGGGCTGGGCTGGAAATGGCCGGCCCGGGGGACCTGCCCTCTCCCAAGCTCTTACCTGGCAGGCGGCTCCGGCTAGAGCCGCAGAAGGGAAAGTCCCGATCGCGCAGGGGCCGCGGCCGAAGCTGGGATCCGGACTGGGACTAGGATCGGAGCTGGGACTGGCGGTGGGACCCGGGCCACGACTGGGGCTGGGGCCGGCCGGAGGAGCGCAGCCATGCCCCGGCCGGAGCTCCAGAGCACGCCTGGCTTGGCCGCGGCTCCAGCTCCCTGGACAGACGCAAGGACGCACGGACTGACGGACGCTTTGTTCGCCCAGCTCGGCTCGGGTGGCAGCGGCGCGGCCCTGCCCCCTCCGCAACCGTGGCCGCTCCGCCCCGCGCCTTACCAGAGGGAGGGAAAGGGAGGCCGGACAGCCCCGCGGGCGCGCCCCTTTAACTCTTACCTGCCCGGCCGGCCCTCCGCGCGCCCAGAAAGCCTCTCTGGGGACTCCGCCTCCTCTCAGCCCCTCCTCCGGGGAAATGGGGAGGGGGCTTTCCGCTCTTAAAGAGACCCCAGCCCCGGAGGTCCATTGGACCGCGGAACTGTAAGTCCAGACAGAGCACAAGGGTTTTCGTGGATCCTAATGAACAGTACTTGAGTGCCGCTGCGCGTCCGAGTCCTGCCCCTCCTGTGGCCAGGTGCTGAGGTCGAGTTGCACTCCAGCCTTTCTTAGATAAGCCATGTGACTACGGGACGGTCGCTCATTTCCGGCTTCAGTGAAAGGTGCCTTAAAGCTCCGGCTTGCAGTGCTCCCCGAAACAAAAGAGGGGCGTTCGTGTTTCCACCTGGCTCTCCTCGGCGCGCAGAGGGTTGGGTCGGAGAAGAGTTTTCTTTGGATCCAGAGATGGGAGGGACCTCAGAAGCTAGCTGGACGAAAACGCCCCCCCGCCCCTCCCGCCTCATTTTACAGATGAGGAAACTGAGGAGAAATAACTGGTATCTGACCATGTAGTAAATTACTTATGTAACTATTGGACAAGTCATCACCTCTTTTTGCCTCAGTTTCTTCATCTGTAAAATTAGTGAGTTGGATTAGGTGGCTTCCTGATCTATTATATGTGATTTCAAGAGGGCAGAAGCTAGTGACTATAGCTTGGGGGGAGGGAGAGGGAAAGGAAGGAGAAGGAAAGGGAATGTTTGGGCTAAAAGTGCTCGGAAGTGAAGGGAGTGCATCCCCATGGGGGAGTCTTGCTTGCCCAAAGAGACAGAGGCGCTCTCTGGATATTAGCCAGCAGGCCAGGATAATTGAAATTTGTGGAAGTTTGTGGAAGGGAGTAATAGACTGGAGGTGGGAACCTGATTGACTGAGAAGTTTGTATTTTATATTAAAGGTATAGGAAACCACTGAACAATTTTTTTTAATAGAGTTTCATCATCAGATCAGTGTTTTAGGAATATCAGTTTAATATCTTAAATTTAACATATATTTTAATATGCATTAGATTGTTTGCCATCTAGGGGAGAGGATGGAGGGGAAGGAGGGAAAAATTTGGAACACAAGGCTATGCAAGGGTCAATGTTGAAAAATTATCCGTGCATATGTTTTGGAAATAAAAAGCTTTAATTAAAAAAAAAAAAAGAAATATTAGTTTAGCAGATGAATGAAAGATGATGAAAAGAAGAAAACCTAAAAGTAGGGAAACCAATTAATAAGCATTTATAGAGTGCTTTAAGATTTGCTAAGCACTTTACAAATATCTCATTTGATCCTCAGCAACTCTGGAAGGTGTGTGCTATTATTATTCCATTTTACAGATGAGGAAATGGAGGCAGGCAGAGGTTAAGTGACATGTCAGGGTCACATAGCTTGTAGATTTGAAGTGATATAAAGCAGGAATTTGTCCTAGCCTTCAGAAGTTCTATCAATATAGTTCTATCTTTGCCACTAGCATAGTATAATTTGGGGGGGGGGGGATCACCTTAACCTCCCTGTGCCTCTATCTCCTCTTGTGCAAAATAGGGGTTCAGACATCACAGGTGAAAAGCTGGAAGAAATCTTAGAAGCCTCCTTGTCCAACCCCTGCATCTTACAGAATGGGAAATGGAGGCACAGTGTGTGTGGTGATCCTACCTCACCTAGCTAGCAGTGTTGGGAACAGCAGCTAATCACTGATTTAAACACAAGCCAGGATCCTAAAGTGGAAACCTGAAGGGACCCTCAGACCAGCTCCTGAGGCACAGAGAGAAAAGTAGTGTTTGGACAGGCTTCAGAAAAGGCAGATTCTTGGAGAGTATTAAGGGCCTTACGGAAGCAAAGGAAAAGGTTTTGGGGAGGGGGGAAAAAGTCATCTGTCTCTGAGGCTTTCTCTTACCAGCCCTTCCTGCTCCCATGTCCTAAGCACTCATGTGGGTCACATGAGAGAGAAGGAAAGTTAACTGAGTCCCTGGGATCTCAAGCTCAAAACTCAGGCTCCAGTTTATTCCCACAGTCAGCCTCCTGCTGGTGGCAAATGTGGAACAGAAAGTTCCCAGCTTTCTTGCTTCCTTGAACTCTGAAAGAATTTTATTATTTGTTGTTGTTGTTTTTATGGGCATGAACTTTTAAAATAAATTTGTAAAATGTTAATACACACACGCACACCCATATATAAAACTGCCTTTGTAATAATAAAATCATGCTGTTCATTTTCCCCCTTCTGAACTTTTCTCCTGTGTATAATGAGACTTCATTGTTAACATCTTCATGTACATAGTTATAGTCACTGTTTATATGGGGTTTTTTTTGGTCCTGATCTCTACTGATGGAGTTTGTTTGTCATTTCCTCTATGAGACACATTCTCCATCCAAGAGGCTCTTGAAGTTTCCACCAAAATCCTCATTTCCTGAATTTTCTCTTCTCCATTCCTCCTCATTCCCCCACCCCCTCCTTCCCTCAACTTCCTCCTGCCCCACTGAGGGAACATATACTTGGGTGCTAGGCAGCAGGAAGGAAAAAGTGATAAGGAGTTTGAAGGGAAAATTGCTGGAAACTAGTTAAGAAATTTGTCTTGGTGCTTGGTCATCCTTCAAAGATCATAGGATCAAGGTGGAAGGGACCTCAGGGTTCATTCAGTCCATCCCCATTATTTGACAGATGAGAAAACAGGCCCATAAAAGTCACAGAATCCTAGATTTGAAGCTGACCCAGTCTACCTCTCCCCCAATACACACACACACACACACACACACACACACACACACACACACACACACACACTCTCTCTCTCTCTCTGTCTCATTCTCTCTCTTTCTCTCTCTCTCTCTCTCTCTCTCTCTGTCTCTCTCTCTGTCTCTGTGTGTCTCTGTCTCTGTCTCTCTCTCTTTCTCTCTCTGTATCTATCCGTGTTTCTATGTCTGTTTCTCTGTCTCTCTCTCTCTCTCTCTCTCTCTCTCTCTCTCTCTCTCTCTCTCTCTTCTCCCCTCCCTCCCTCCCTCTTCCCTCATTTTGCAAAGAAACTAAGACCTAGAGAGGTAATTTTGTTTTTTCAATTGTGTCCCACTCTCTGTGGGGGGTCTTCTGGTAGAGACACAGGAGTGGTCTGCCATATTCTTCTCCAGTGAATTAAGGCAAACTGGATTAAGTGACCTGCCCAAGATCCTACACCTAGTGTTTGAGACTGGATTTGAACTCAGATCTTCCCGACTCCAACTTAACACTCTAAGCATTATGATGCCCCCTAGCTGCCTCCTACGTGGGCAAATCACTTTACTTTCCTAGGTGTCAGGTTCTTTATCTGTAAAGTGAAGGAATTGGGTTCCAGTCCCAACATAATGGCCTGATATTCTTCAGTAGGGAATAATAATGACATAGGTCGTGTTTCCAAAGCCCTTTCCTCAGTGACCCTGTGGAGGAAGCTGGGTGGTGCAACTTTAAAGTTTGTAAAGTGTTTTACATATATATAATATAATAGGTAATATAATAATATATTTTGCGTGTATGTACATGAGTATATAGATGTGTGTGTGTTTGCATAAAGCTGTTTTGATTCCTAGAGATGTATTAGGAGTAAAAGTCCTCCCACTTTTAGTGCTTTCTTTCAGAAATGATTTAACCATCAACATTTTATATCTTGTACGTACATCGATGTTTACATGTGATTTTTCCCTATTTCAGTGTAGGTTCCTTAGGGTTAGGAAACATGGTTGCCTTTCTTTGTATGACTAACAACAAGGATGATGATGATGATGATGGCTAATATTTACATATGCTTATTATGTAACAGGTACTGTGTTAGGACATTCTAATTATTAATCTCATTTGATCCTCACAACAGCCCTGAGAGGGAGATGCTTTTATTATTCCCATTTTGTAGATGAGGAAGCTGAGGCAAACAGAGTGGTCACTTGTTGGGGGTCACACAGCTAGTGCCCGAGGCCAGATTTGAATTCAGGTTTTCCTGAGCATTTAATTAATTCTTAGTGACTCTCTTCAAACACAACTGGTCCTATGACCAAGGGAAGATTCTTGTTCAGATCTGTGAATCTGTCACCTGAGCTTTTGCTCTCCCCTACGGGCTAAATCACCATTTCCTAGGACACTAAGAAATGTCTTATTGTCTTTTATAGTTTCACCAGGTCAAAAGTCCAGTAAAAATAAGAAATCCTAGACAAATGAGTTTTATTACTCTCGAAAATGAGACTGAAATGGAAGTTTGCCCAGCAAAGTTGGCTGGACTCCCAATGTAGCCAGCTGGGGACATTGAAACTACATTCATTCAGTCAGTGAATCATTCATTCATTCAACAAACGTTTATTGACTGAAGCCCCTGCTCAGTCTCTGCAGTTACTAGAACTGGGGCTGAGAGCGATGCTGGCTGAGAGGCTGGGCTCTGAGGTGCTTGTCCCTCTAGATTTCCTGATGTGATAAAGGGCAAAAATCCAAGCAGATGTCCTTGAGGAGAACAGGTGAGGTTGGGAGGAAGCCAAGATGGCATTTATGGTTTATGGGTAAAGGTCTGATTTCGAGCACCTGGGAAGGCTCTGTTGGCCAGGTTGGGTCCCTGAGAATCTTCTGCACGTTAATGTCTAGCTCTCTCCTCTCCCCGTCTTCCCCTCCCCATCATCAAAGGTCTTTCCCCCTGGGTTCTTGAGCTCATTCTACCCTAACCACTTCCACTTTAGCTTCTCTCTAAAGCCCAGCCACAGCCAGTTACAGAATTACAGACTTAGATTGGGAAGGAAGGGGACAGTGGTGGGGGTGGTTAGTATCTCAGAGAGAATTTCCATCCACAAAGGCTGCTTTGGCTCAAAGTCAGACCAGAGGTGAACACCAATAGAGGAACTGAGATATTCCTCTCTGCCACTCCTTCTTCCTCCTTCTTCTACCCTCCCTACAAGCCGTACCGCCCTCGAAGGAGAGAAGAGGTCAGGAGACAAAATGGGAAGGGAGGAATGAGGTAGGAGGAATTCTTCAGGGTGAGTTTAAGAGAAAAGCTGGTCAGCCTTCGTGATATTCTGTACTGGATCAGGAGAAGAGCAGAGTTAGGAAGACAAGATAGGGAAGATGTAGGACCATAAAATGTTATATCTGGGACCGAGATCTTTTGACTTTAGAACATGGAATATCATGTGGGGTTAGTCAGTAAGATAAGAAAGGGAAGATGTAGGACCATAAAATGTTATATCTGGGACTGAGATCTTTTGACTTTATAACATGGAATATCATGTGGGGTTAGTCAGCAAGACAAGAAAGGGAAGGTGTAGGACCATAAAATGTTACTTCTGGACTGAGATCTTTTGACTTCATAACACAGAATATCATGTAGGGTTAGTCAATAAGACAAGAAAGGGAAGATACAGGACCATAAAATGTTACATCTGGGACCAAGAGCTTTTGATTTTATAGCATGGAATATCAGAGATGGGTGGGACTTCAGAACATGGTATCAGCTAGGAAGGCCTCAGATCATAAAATGTTAGAGCTGGGAATGACTTGAGACATAATCCAGTCTAATTTTATCATTTACAAGACTAGAAAGAGAATTGCCTAAACTCCCAAGCAAATGAGCTAGAACTAGAACTCAGATTCTGTTACTTATAATCCATAATTCAAAAGTTGGTGTTTAACATATATTGGATTACTTGCTGTCTAAGGAAGGGGATAATGGGGAAAGAAGGGAGAAAAAAATGTGGAATACAAGGTATTACAAGGGTGAATGTTGAAAACTATTTATGCATATATTTTGAAAATAAAAAGGTTAAAAAAAAAAGACTGATTTGGGGCAGAAGAATTAGAGCTAGAAGAGACATCAGTTATTTTCTAGTTGACTCCTTATTTACAGTAAAGGAAACTGAGATTTAAAAAAAAAAAAAAAAAGGAAATTGACTTTCCTCAAGTCACTCATCTAGGTACAGGATAGATGCAAAAGGAGAGTCCTCCTTCCTTCCACAATTGATATTACAGAACCAAGCTACACCTGATGAGGTTCTGATGTATAAATTAGAAAAGGAGTGAATTAAAAAGGGAGCTTTGCAGTAGGATGAAGAACGGTAGACCAGGCCTCTGGGCGACCTTTAAAAATCAGTTCACTGCACTTAAGTGACACTTAATGAGGAACTCTGCTCCTAAGGGAGGAGCTGTAACTGTAAGAGCCCATGTGGAGCTGAAAGAATAAAAACATCAGCCAGAGACAACCTCAGCAAAGAAAAAGGTCAGGATCATAGGAGAAAGTCTGCTTGGGCATGAGGTATGTTGAGATAAAGGCTTTGTCGCTGAAACACCTAGACTACAGATGTCAAGGTTAATTCTGTGTCTCTTTTTTCTTTCTCAGTTCTATTATGGGAAAATCTTCTGGGCATTGGGGAATTTGTTTATCATTTTTTGTTTTAAATGTTTACTTTGTTGTTATAAAGAGTGGTAATCTCTTGTAATTAATTGCTAGACAGAGTTGTATTTATTGGGAATGCTATCCAGAAGAAGCAACTGAAAGTGGGATGGGGGAACATAATGAGAGAAGAGATAGAAAAAGATGTAGATCTAACACGGAGATGTTTAGCCAGAAGCACTGCCTCTAATTGGGGGCTCAGAGCTAATAAAAAGATAAAGAGAATTTCATATCTTTTGATTGTTGTTGCTCGGTCATGTTTGATTTTTATGATCCCATTTGGGGTTTTCTTAGAAAAGAGACTGAAAATTGTTCTTTTTCCAGTTCATTTGATTGATGAGGAAACAGAGCTAACCAGGGTTATATGGCCTGCCCAGGGTCATACAGGTAGTCAGTGTCTGAGGTCAAATTTGAACTCAAGAAGATGAATCTTCACTCTATCCCATATGCCGTCAAATTGCCCTTTGTAACACTGCTACACAAGGAGTAAAATCCAGATCTTTGGGGAACCACCAGTCCCGTAGACACAGGACTGTGCTCTTGGGAATTCAGGGTCTGAGATACCAGGTAGGAAAAAAGTAGTCTTCCTCAAGTAGATTTACTAATATTCCTCCACAGACACACATACATCTAGTGAAATAATAAAGATTCAAGGTCAGCAACTCTGGATTTCAGTCCTGGCGCTTTTCCTTACTACCTGTAAAACCAGGGACAAATCACTTCCTCAGTTTCCTTATCTGCTGGATGATGAAGATGGGAAAGGTGACTTGTGGATCTCATCGAGCTCTAAATCAATGATCCTAGGATCCATTACACTAAATAGAAACAAGAAGTGTAAACCTGTCAGCTTCTTTCAGTTCAAATCTAACAAAATTAGCAAAGAAGACAAAAGATGAGAATAGCTAATGTTGGAGGACTGTGGAGCAGTAGGCACACTGATGTGTTATTGATAGGTCTGGGAAATGATTCTGTTGTTCAGGAAAGCAACTTGAAAGGATGAGAAGAAAACGACCAATAAATCCTTTGTGACCCTAGATCAGAAATTCTACTAGGTAGAGAAGGTGCTAAATTAATTAGTTAATTAAAAAATCCTATATTAATTGTACTAAAGGCTCAATTTTTGACTCCCTGGGAGGGGAAGAGGAAGGGGAAGAGAAGGATACATTGGGAACCTGAGCAAAGTAAAAATAAAAGATAGCAATACAAATAACCTTAAGGGGAAAATAAGGGGGAGAAACTAGCTTCTTCTAGTTTGAAGGCTTAGGCAAGAAGAAGACAATCTTAATGTCTGTCACCTTGAGCTGATCTGGGCCACCTTCTACTATCACCCACCATCCAGCTGTGGACCCATTTCTGCAAAGCAGCCCCTCCCCCCACCTTTTACTCAAGACAGGACAAGATGTCCTCTTCAGAGAGGAATTGAAGATTCTTATTACCCAGAACACAATGTAGAGATGTGGTGGGTGTGAAGACCCTGACAAAGAAAAAATAAGACAGTCTCTGTCCCCTAAAGTCTATTTATCAGGGAAGGGACAAAACAAATAGAAAACTAAACAGAAGGTCAGTGGAGGAGTATAGACTAACAACTAGATGGCATCAGGGAAAGCTTTCTGAAGAAAGTAATACATTCAGCGAGGGGTCCTCGCTCAGAGAGGAAGAGGGAGAACACGAGGGATCTAGCGATGAGGGACTGGATTCCTTTTCTTCTTCTCAATAGTATTTTATACTTCCAAATACATGTAAAGATAGTTTTCAACATTAATTTTTGTAAGATTTTGAGTTTCAATTTTTTTCCTTCCTCTTTCACTTCTCTTCCCAAAGACAGTAAGCAATCTGACATAGGTTATATATGTACAATCCTTTTAAACATATTTCCATATTTGTCATGTCATGTAAGAAAAATCAAACCCAAAGGGAAAAAACTACAAGAAAGAAAAAGCAAAAGTGAAATGAGCAGAACCAGGAGATCATTATATACCTCAACAATGATACTGTTTGAGGATGTATTCTGATGGAAGTGGATCTCTTCGATAAAGAGAGCTAATTCAGTTTCAATTGATCAAAGATGGACAGAAGCAGCTACACCCAGAGAAAGAACACTGGGAAATGAATATAAACTGCTTGCATTTTTGTTTTTCTTCCCGGATTATTTATACCTTCTGAATTCAATTCTCCCTGTACAACAAGAGAACTGTTGGGTTCTGCACACATATATTGTATCTAGGATATACTGTAACCTATTCAACATGTAAAGGACTGCTTACCATCTGAGGGAGGGGGTGGAGGGAGGGAGGGGGAAAATCAGAACAGAAATGAATACAAGGATAATGCTGTAAAAAATTACCCTGGCATGAGTTCTATCAATAAAAAGTTATTAAAATTTAAAAATATATAAATAAATAAATAAATGAAAAGAAAGAAAAGAAAAGAAAAAAGAAAGAAAAAGCAAACAGACAAACAAATAAAAAAAAAGGCTGGGAATACTATGCCATGCTTCGATCCACCAGGCTCTGGGCATTTTTCGTCACAAGACGATTGGAATTGTCCTGGATCACCACATTGCTGAGAAGAGCCAAATCCATGACAGCTGATCGTCGCATAATCTTATTGTTACTGTGTTACTCCTGGTTCTGCTCACTTCACTCGCATCAGTTCATGTAAGACTTTCCAGGTTTTTCTGAAATCAGCTTGCTCATCATTTCTTAAAGCACAATAGTATTCCATTACATTTATATATCACAATTGGTTCAGCCATTCCCCAATTAATGGTCATCTCCTCAATTTCCAATTCTTTACCACCACAAAAAGTGGTATTAAAAATTGTTGTACATATAGATCCTTTTTTAATGATCACTTTGGAAGATAGAGCTAGTCTGGATTAAAGTGTAGACACAGTTTTGTAATCCTTGAGTCAAATTGCTCTTCAAAATGGCTGGATCATTTCACAATTCCACTAACAATGCATAGTATGAGGGACTAGATTTCTTTGGCAGTCTGATAAAATCTACCTACCCTTTCTGAGACTTTCATTTTTAAATGCATGAAATAAAATGACAAAAGGGAATCATTTATAGTAAAATAAAAAAGTGTCATTTTCCCATACTAATTCCCAGACCCCTAGAAATCAATCCATGGTGGGGACCACTAAGTGGCGTAGTGAATAGCATCATAGAGGGATCTGAGTTCAAATCCAGCCTTAGATACTTGACACTTACTAGCATATGATCCTGGGCAAGTCACATAACCCCAGTTGCCTTGCCCAAAAAAAAAAAAAAAAGAAAAAAAGGAAAGAACTCAATCCATAGACCCCTTGAGGGTTGTGGGCCCCAATTAGCGATCCCTGTGGAAAAACAAGTGAGTTTAACCACTGCTACCCTTTCATCCACTAACTACCCTCAAACAGGACTCTAAGCCTAAGAACTCTGGGGACAGTAGTACTCCTAAGACTACCAGTCCTGCTATTAGCAATCATGAAAGGAAAAGATCCCTATGAAGGAGTCTGTCAATTCTGGGACCATCAGCATCAGCCACTGGCCAGCTGCCACCATCAGGTAGTTAGTCTTAAATAGAATCCACACCCCAAACCAGAGATCCTAGTCTCCAACGTCATCACCCTGGATCAGTTGTGACTGACTCCTGACTCTGGCACCTACTCCTTCACAGCCATCATCCAGAAATCAACCCTGGACCTGGGTACCTGCTTCTGTGGGGGCTGCAGCCCTAGCCTCCTCAGCAGCCACAGCTACTGAAGACCTGGAAACAATAAATTCTGCTCCCCCAAGTCCTTGGCCCTATAAAATAATTCGACATTAGAAAATGATTTGCCAAGTCACTCAGCATTTTAAAAAATTCACTTTTATTTCTATTCTAAATTCTCTCCTTCCCCTTTCTCTTCCCCATCCATTGAGATGGCAAAAATAATAATAATAATAAAATAAAATGAGGCAGCTAGGTCATGCAGTAGATAGAGCACCAGCCCTGAAGTCAGGAGAATCTGAGTTCAAATCTAATCTCAGACACTTAACACTTCCTAGCTGTGTGACCCTGGGCAAGTCACTTAACCCCAATTGCCTCAGCAAAATAAATAAATAAATAAATAAATGAAATGAAATCTGAAGGTTAGTGTGGGATTGGGGCGGAATAAGTAGAACTGGCAACCATTAGCTTAGAAATGATAATTAAATACCTGAAAGCTGACAGAGCCTTGGAGAACACCAAGAGGTGTGTGTGTGTGACCTTGATCAAGTGCCAATAAATACTGAGAAGGATCAAACTAAAAGATAGGAGGATGCTCTGGAGAAAGTGGGGAATGTCCCAAAAACTTAGAGAGAAGAGATTATTCAGAAAAAAGTGACCAACAATGTCAAAGGCTATAGAGAGGTCAAGGAGAATGAAGACTGAGAAAAGGTTATTGGATTTGGCCTCTGAGAGATCACTGGTAAATATGAAAAGAGTAGTTTTAACAGAACAATAAGGTGGAAAGTCAGATTGTAAGGGATAAAAGAAGAAAGTGAGAGGAGAAAAAGTAGATGGCCTCCTCAGAGAGTTTACCTTCAAAGGGAAAAAGAGGCTTGGAATGTTAGTGAGAGTAGAAAAGTAGAGTGAAGGTTTTTTTAGTATAGAAAAGACAGGAGCTTGTTTGTAGGCAGTAGAAAATGAGCCAATAGGGAGAGAGAGATTGAAAATAAATGAAAGAATGGGGGAAGACAAAGAAGACAATCTGGTGAAGGAGATGGGATGGAATAAGATCACTGTAGTAGACAGAGGAGTTAGCCTTGGTAAGAAATGTGGGAGGCTTTGTTTTATCTAAAGGAGTCATTCCTTGATTTCCTCCCAACATCCTGTGATTACTAGTAGAGAACTCTTATCTAGCCCTCCCTTTCCCCTCTCAATCCTTTGCTCTCACCCCAAGCATAATTAGTCCCTCTTCCCTTTGTTCTACTCAATTCCTTGATGATATCTTTTGTTCTTATCTTCAGAGTCCCTTATTGGTTATAGGATACAATTTATTTCTTCCCACCATGAATCTTTCCTGCCTTCTGAATGATGCTCATGTTTGGTTCTCTGAAAGCAGTGGTGGTCCATGTCTCACCGCCATATGGCAACATCAGCAAAATACTGATCTTGCAAAGATTAGATCCTAATTTTCATGGAAAGTTTGGGGCTTCCCAGAGTCCCAGGGGCTTGAGTTCAAGTTCCCAGTGCAAGAAGACAGAAGATAGGCAGAATGGCTTAGAGCTGACTGAGGAATGAATTGATGATTCCACAAAGGAAAAAGTAATCAGAGAGGTAAGAGGAGAACCAGGAGAGAAGAACATCAGAAAAATCCAGAGAGGGGAGATGATACAAGAAGAGGTATCCAACAGGGTTAAAGGTTGCAGAAAGATCACGAAGGATGAGAACCCATACAATCTAGTAAGTAAGAAATCATTGGTAACTTTGGAGAGAACAATTTTAGCAACAGCCAGACTGCAAAGAATGCAGGATTGAAAGAACAAGACTAAACAACGGTTTCTGGATCTTTGGTTGTGAGAGAAAGGAGAGGTAGCTTGGAGGGATGGCAGAATTAAAGATGGTGGAGACTTTAGCAGGTTGGTAGATATGAAAGAAGAAGCCAATAAAGAGGAAAAGTGTAAAGATGACGGAAAAGGGATGGTTGTGGAGGTGATCTAGGATTGTGCTGAAACCAACTGTATAGGTTCATGAGAGCCCATTTAAATTTTTAGTGTGAGCATTTACACTGCTGAAATCAGAAAATACTGCCCATTATGGATTGATTTCTTGTTTTTTCAATTTTCTAGACTTAAGAAAACAATAGAAAATGTTAATTATGCCAATTAAACTTAAAAGTGTATCAGAGATACATTTTTTCATGGAAAATCAGTTGTTAAATATTGGCATAAATTGGCACAATCTGACAGGATGGAATGGGAATGGAAGTGATCAAAGAGTCAGCCTTAGTAAAATTTGCCTCTTCTACAAAGATGGGGAGAAAGAAGAGAATGGAGGATAAGGTCAAGAGATTTTGAGCTTGAGGGAGGGAAAGAACAGGAATTCACAATATATGATCTCTATTTTCTTAGAACAGTAGAACAACGGAACACCAAATAACAGAATAACCTTATATTTTGACAAGTGAAGACTTAAGATTTGGGGATGAGAATTCATTATTTGGGAAAATTAGAAAACAGTCTGGCAAAAATTAGACATAGTCCAATATCTTACACCATTCACCCAGATAAGGTCAAAATTGATACATATTCAAAATAGACATGGGATGGAAATTGCCATCTGTATTCAGAAAAAGAAGTATGGAGACCAAATGTGGATCAAAACATATTATTTCACCCTTTTTTGTTGTTTTCTTGCTCTTTTTTTCCTTGTGTTTTTTACCCTTTTGGTCTATTTTTTCTTGCACAATCAGATAAATATTAAATATGTCTAAAAAGATTATACATGATTGATTTATATCAGATTGCTTGCTATATTAGGGAGAGAGGAGGTAAGGGACAGAGGGAGAAAAATTTGGAACACAAAGTCTTACAAAAATGAATGTTGAAATAACCTGTATTTGGAAAAATAAAATACTATTAAGAAGTAAAATGGATACATGACCTAGACATAAAGAGAAATATTATAAGAAAGTTTGAGGAATGTGGAACATAATACCTGTCAGACTTATGGATGGGTAAACAATTTATGAATAAACAAGAGAGAGCAAAATAAAATGGACAATTTCAAGTACATTAAATGAAAAAGATGTTGTACAAACAAAAACAATATAGCCAAGATCAGAAGAAAAGCAGAAAACTGGGGGAGGAGGGGAGAGAAGGGGATGGGGAAATTCTGTAGTTTCTTAGATAAAAATCTCCTAACCAGGGGTAGCTAGATGCCGCAGTGGAGAGAGTACCAGCCCTGAATGAGTTCAAATTTGACCTCAAATACTTAACACTTCTTTGCTGTGTGACAGTGGGCAAGTCCCTTAACCTCAATTGCCTCAGGGGAAAAAAAAATCTAACCAAAATATGTAAAGAACCTTATCAAATCTATAAGAATGTGTCATTCTCCAATTGATAAATGGTCAAAGATATGAACAGATTAATTTCCCTGTGAAGAAATTGAAACAATTTATAGAAATTTGAAAAAATACTCTAAATCATTATTGATTAGAGAAATGAAAAATAAGGAAAAGGTGACAAATTTTAGAGAGGATGTTGAAAAATTAGGACACTAATTCATTGTTGGGAGAATTATGAACTGATCCAATCATTTTGGGGAGCAATGTGGAATTAAACCTAAAGAGTTATTAAACTGCATACACTCTTTGACCCAATAATACCATTACTATGCATTTCCAAAGATGATTAGGGGGAAAAAGAAAAGAACCCATATGTTTTAAAATATTTATAGCAGCTCTCTTTGTGGTAGCAAAGAACTGGAAATTACAGAGATGCCCATCAATTGGAGAATGGCTGAATAAGTTGTTGTATACAATTGTGATGGAATACTACTGTGCTATAAGAAATGATGAACACAATCTCAGCAACACAATGATCCAAGACATGGGGCTTATGATGAAAGGTGCTGTCCATTTTCAGAGAGAGAATTAGTAGAACCTCAGTGAAAATCAAAGATTTTTTTTAATTTTTCTTGGATTTTTTTTCTGCAATTTCTTTCACAGAATGACTTACATAGAAATGTGTTTTGCATGACCACAAAAGTATAACATGTCAAATTGCTTGCCTTCTTAATGAAGGGGTGAAAGGAATGAGGGAAAGAAATTGGAACTCAAAATTTGGAAGGAAAAAAAGAATGCTAAAATTGTTTTTACATGTAAATGGAAGAAAAAGAATAGAAGAAAAAAAATGAGTAAAACATGGAAAAGACTTACATGAAATAATTTCCTCAATTAAAAAAAAGTGAGTCAAGATCCTCAGCTGTGAGGGATCAGGAAAAGGAAGGTGTGGAAGGCTAGA
The DNA here is from genome assembly GCF_016432865.1 of Antechinus flavipes. Taxonomy (NCBI): domain Eukaryota; kingdom Metazoa; phylum Chordata; class Mammalia; order Dasyuromorphia; family Dasyuridae; genus Antechinus; species Antechinus flavipes. The sequence goes on from NC_067398.1 coordinate 696,528,139, forward strand.
GGAAATAAGAGAAGGTCTGAACAGCACTGTGGGAGTGGGAGAAAGGATCAATTACAAAGTAATAACAAAATTGCCTTAATGCAAAAAAGGTAGTAAAGTACTAATTATGAAAATTATTTTCTACGTAGCACAAGGCCCTGGAATCGGTTTGCCAATTCACACTTAGGCTAATAGGTAAGTTCCCCAAAAGTCCTCATGTGCCCTCTTTGGCTCTAGAGGCAACCCTGAAAGGTTAAGGGGGTGTTTCTAGTGCACTCACTCTTGAATTCCCATCCTGTCTGTTTCTAATATCGATCAACTAATTAACATTTTCCCAATATGGGTTGACCAGCAACATAACAATTAGACTTTACTAAAAAGATATAAGAGGAACTGAGCCTACAAAAACCTCCTAGACCACAAACACACCCTCCTCTACTATCTCAGTCCCTGTATAGATTCCAATTTAATGTGATGGAAAGGCCTGGAGAGACTTACATGAACTGATACTAAGGGAAGTGAATAGAACCAAGAGAACATTGTACACAGTAATAGCAAGATTTTGTGATGATCAATTGTGATGGACATGGCTCTTACCAACAGCGAGGTGAATCAGGTCAGTTCCAACGATCTTGTGACGGAGAGAGAGACATCTACACCCAGAGAGAGACTGTGGGGACTGAGTGTAGATCACAACAGAGTATTTTCATTTTTTTGTTGTCATTTGCTTATGTTTTGTTTTCTCATTTTTTTTTTCTTTTTTGATCTGATTTTTCTTGTGCAACTTGATAATGGTGGAAATACGTATAGAGGAATTGAACATATATTGGGTTACCTGCTGTCTAGGGGAAGAGGAAGGGAGGGAGAAAAAAATTTGGAACATAAGGTTTCACAAGTTAAAACTATCTGTGTATATGTTTGGAAAATAAAAAACTTATGCATGTGGGTGGTGTGAGGGATCAAAAGGGGGAAAAAAGAATAACGTAAATAAGATGTGCAACAGAGAATGAACCAAAGAACAATTTACAAGGAAGTAAAGAAAAAATGGATATTCATGAATATAATTTTTTCTACTATATTTTTTTTGATCAGATAGTTTGTTGTTATATATTTGTACTCTTCCCTAATATTCTGCTGGGCCCATGACAATGTTCTTTTTTTGTTTTGCTTTATTTTGTTTTGTATTCCTTTTCTGTTTTTCTTTTTCTCTTATACTTTTTTTCAAATGAGATAAAAAATAGAAATAAAAAGAAAATAAAAAACTCTAAAAAATTATTGTGATCAGACCACCAAACATTCCCCTTTCTTCAGCCTTTTAAGTTTGGCATAGCCCATGAACAAGCCATTACTCTGCTTGCAGGACATGATTGATTGGCTGCCAGGCTGGCTGCAGTGGATCATTCCTTAATGCTAGCTTCTCACTGGATGTGGCTACAGTAGCTTGAGCTGCTGAATCTCTCATGGTTCTTCCAACTTTACAAATTCATTTACTCCATTCCATCTCTGATATGCATTCAACTAAAATCAGGTAACAATGAACCAAGAAAAGAGGGGAGAAAACAAGCAGCTCTAAGCATGACCACCTAAGAAAATAGCCAGTGACAGGTGGACCGGGGTCCACAGCATTTCTTCTCCTCACACAAAAACCACTAGGGAAGAAAGAAAAGTTTCATTTGTTCCAACCTTTTGTAAACCCACTTCATTTAAGAACATCCCTCAATTAAAAGACTTTTCATCCCCTGAGGTACCACTACACACCTCTCAAATTGAGTAAGATGACAGGAAAAGATAATGATGAATATTTCTAGGGAATGTGGAAAAACTGGGACACTGATGCATTGCTGGTGGAACTGTGAAATGATCCATCCATTCTGGAGAGCAATTTGGAGCTGTGCTCAAAGCACTATGCATACACCTTGACCCAGCAATGTTTCTACTGGGCTTATATCCCAAAGAGATTTTAAAGGAGGGAAAGGTACCTGTATGTGCAAAAATGTTTGTGGCAGCCCTGTATGTAGTGGCCAGAAATTGGAAAATGAATGGATGCCCATCAATTAGGGAATGGCTGAATAAATTATAGTATATGAATGTTATGGAATATTATTGTTCTGTAAGAAACGACCAGCAGGAGGATTTCAGAGAGGCCTAGAGAAACTTACATGAACTGATGCTGAGTGAAATGAGCAGAACCAGGAGATGATTATACACGGCAACAGCAATCATCTTATAATCAATTCTGATAGACGTAGCTCTCTTTAACAATGAGATGATTCAGGCCAGTTCCAATGGTCTTGTGATAAAGAAAGCCATTTGCACCCAGAGAAAGAACTGTGGGAATTGAATGTGGACCACAACATAGTATTTTCACTTTTTGTTGTTGTTTTCTTGTATTTTACTTTTCTTCTCTTTTTTTTCCCTTTTTGATCTGATTTTTCTTGTGTAGCATGATATTTATGGAAATATGTATAGAAAAATTGCACATATTTAGCATATATTGGATCACTTTCCAACTGGGGGAGGGAGTCAGGGAAAGGGAGGGAAAAAATTAAAACACTAGGTTTTGTAAGAGTGAGTGTTGAAAATTATCCATGAATACATTTTGAAAATAAAAAGTTTTAAATAAAAAAAAAATATATATAAGGCTTTTTGTCACTACAAAGCTCACAGGAAATGGTCAGAGAAGTGAGGGGGTGGAGGGAGAAAGGACCCCTCCATTGTGATTTTACAGAAACTAGCTCACTAAGCCTTGACATCAGGCAGATAACATGCATATGCTCTGAGAAATAGGCTCTCATTGGATGGTCCTCCCCATAACATCTATTTTCATTATAGCAGAAAAGTAGATCAGTGAAACTAATGAGAAATAGAAATATCAGAAATAATCTATAAACATAACCAAACTTCTCCCCATCACCTACTTTGTAGGAGGCTTTTTAAGACTCAAATGAGCTAAGCATGCGAAACTTAAGAGTTGTATGAAAATATCAGCCCAGAATTTCAGAGGGCAGCTAGACAGCACAGTGGCTAGAGTGGTGGGCCTGAAGATCAGCCTGAATAAGTCACTTCACCCTGTTTGCCTCAGTTTCCTCATCTGTAAAATGAGCTGGAGAAGAAACTGGCAAACCATTCCAGCATCTTTGCCAAGAAAACCCCAAATGAGGTCATAAAGAGTCAGACGTGAATGAACAATAATAACAATAAGACTTCAGACTATCTCATGCAACCCATACTTGCTTTGGTTTGAAAACCGTCTCAGAAGATCTCCACTGAAGGGAAGCACTAATTCCTGAGTCAACAACATTCATTTATTAAGGGTCTACTATGTGCCAGGTACCACAGGGAATAGAAGGACAAAAAAATTAGTTCCTGCCCTCAAGAATCTTACAATCTAATAGGGGAGAGGACTTACAAACAGTAAGGTACATACAAAATACATAGTGTGTCAATGGAAGATAATCCCAGAAGGAAGGCTCTAACAGTGGGGGAGAGGACAGGGCAGGGACCTGCAGAAGGTAGGATTTTAGCTGAACCTTTAGCTGAATAAAATCAGTGAATTCTGGAGAAGAAAGATGAAGATGAAGGATGTTCCAAACATGAGAAATAATAAAAAGCAACTGAACTGTGTACAGTAACAGCAATATTGATCAAAGAATAACTCCGAATGACTGTTATTCTGAGTATCATAAATATGTATAGAAGAATCACATCCAAAGACCTATGGAGGAAGATGTCATTCACTTCCAGAGAAAGAACTGATCAACAGAGGTATATATAGTGAGCTTTACATATAAGATTTATAAATATGTTTCATGTATAGATATATTTTAAATATATTTTATTTAAATCTATCAATGTTTTATATATATATATATAAACAAATATATATGTGTGTATGTATGTATGTATGTCAAATGGTGGTCTTCTCTGATGTGGGGGAGGAAGGGAGGAAGTTTAAGAATTAAAATACCCCTCAAAATAGTTTTTTTAAGTAACTGAGTCAAAGATAAATTGTAAGAAATGATTTTTTTTAAAAAGTCAATTGAGTCAGGTCCTAGAATCTGTGGAGGAAGGTATCATGAAAGATCTGGAAAAAGTAGGAAGAAGCAGATTATGAAGGGCTTTAAAAGGCATTTTTGAACCTGGGAGTAATAGGGAGGAAGCTGAATTTATTGAGTGTGTGTGGGAAGGGGAGGGAGGTATGTTACATGATCAGACCTGCACTTTTGGAAAATCCTTTTGACAGCTGAGGGAAAGATAGATTTGTATTGAGAAAGACTCGAGGCAGGTAGACCCACCAGCAATTAATGCAATAATCCAGGGGTGAGATAATGAGTTTGAAACAGGGGAGAGGGAGAGGAGGAAGAATATAAAAGATTTAAAGGTAGAAATGACAAGACTTGGGAGTTGATTGCATATGAGGGCTGAATGCTTTCTCATTCAATTGAATTGAACTGAAAATGGAGTTTGGAGCCTGGGTGACAGGGAGGAAAGGTGGGTGGTGCCCTGAGAGTAATAAAGAAGTTCAGAAGAGAAAGGTTTTTAGGGAAAGATAATGAACTGGGGCAGCTAGCTGGCGAAATTGATAGAGCAGCCCTGAAGTCAGGAGGACCTGAGTTCAAATCAGACCTCAGACACTTAACACTCCTTAGCTGTGTGACCCTGGGCAAGTCACTTAACCCCAATTGCCTCAGCAAAAAAAAAAAAAAAAAAAAAAAAGATAATGAATTCGGTCTTGGATCTGATGAATCTGAGTTGTCCACAAGATCCAGTTGGAAATGTCCAAAAAGGAGTTGAAGGCTGGTGTCCCTAAAAGAGGGAGCCTATTCTTCTTTGAAATAGCTTTGATTCTCAAGCCATTCTCCAATTGATAAATGCTCAAAGGATATGAACAGACAATTTTCAGATGAAAAAATTGAAACTATCTCCACTCACATGAAAGAGTGTTCCAAATCATTATTGATCAGAGAAATGCAAATTAAGACAACTCTGAGATACCACTACACACCTGTCAGATTGGCTAGAATGACAGGGAAAGATAATGTGGAATGTTGGAGGGGATGCGGGAAAACTAGGACACTGATACATTGTTGGTGGAGTTGTGAATGAATCCAACCATTCTGGAGAGCAATTTGGAACTATGCTCAAAAAGGTATCAAACTGTGCATAACCTTTGATTTAGCAGTGTTTCTACTGGGCTTATATCCCAAAGAAATCGTAAAGAAGGGAAAGGGACCTGTATGTGCCAAAATATTTGTGGCAGCCCTGTTTGTAGTGGCTAGAAACTGGAAATTGAATGGATGCCCATCAATTGGAGAATGGCTGGGTAAATTGTGGTATATGAATGTTATAGAATATTATTATTCTGTAAGGAATGACCAGCAGGACGATTTCAGAAAGACCTGGAGAGACTGACAGGAACTGATGCTGAGTGAAATGAGCAGAACCAGGAGATCATTATATACCTCAACAACGATACTGTATGACATGTATTCTGATGGAAGTGGATCTCTTGGATAAAGAGAGCTAATTCAGTTTCAGTTGATCAAGGATGGACAGAAGCAGCTACACCCAAAGAAAGAACACTGGGAAATGAATATAAACTGCTTGCATTTTTGCTTTTCTTCCCGGGTTATTTTTACCTTCTGAATCCAATTCTCCCTGTGCAACAAGAGAACTGTTCGGTTCTGCAAACATATATTGTATCTAGGATATACTGTAACCTATTTAACATGTAAAGGACTGCTTGCCATCTGGGGGAGGGGATGGAGGGAGGGAGGGGAAAAATGGGAACAGAAGTGAGTGCAAGGGATAATGCTGTAAAAAATTACCCTGGCATGCGTTCTATCAATAAAAAGTTATTTAAAAAAAAAAAGAAAGAAAGAAATAGCTTTGAGTCTGAGGAAGGTTTTCCTGGTGGCAAGCCTAAATATGCTTCTTTTTTGTCATGATTACTATTATTCTTATAGACAATAGTATATTATTTCAGGCATCAGTGAGGAAGGATAAGGGAGCAATCAGAGATCTCCAAGGACTCCTCCTGTCATACTTCTTAGGAGGTCACAGAGGATTCTTTCCGGTGGCCTGGAATTTTGAGCATGTGCCCAGACACGTCTGGTAAGGGCCTCCCATCTCGCCCAGGGCAAATACCAGGGACTCTTCAAGGAGAAGGAGGTGGGTGGAAGCTCTTTGTCATGAGACGGTATGAAGCTGAACCGGGTCTTGGATAGTGGGCATTTTCCATTTGAACCGGGGTGGGGAAACTTGAGAAGTAACAAGGGCTAATTGGTTAAGTAGCTCTAGACTTCAACAGTAAGATCTGGCTTCAAGCACAACTTTATTGGGTTTTGGTTTGTTTTTTCCTTAATAGTATTTTATTTTTCCAATTTCATGCAAAGATAGTTTTCAACCTTTATTTTTGCAAGATTCTGAGTTTCAAATTTTTTCTCCTTCCCTCCCCAAGACAGCAAGCAATGGGCTATAGATTATAAATCTATAATACTTTTAAAATATAGTAATAGATTTTTATCTTTCAAAATTCATGCAAAAACAATAAGATTATACGATGATCAATTCTGATGGGCATGGTTCTTTTCAACAATGAGATGATTGAGGCCAGTTCCAATGATCTTGTGATGGATAGAGCCATCTGCACCCAGAGAGAGGACTGTGGGAACTGAGTGTGGATCACAACATAGCATTTTCACTCTGCATTATACATATATTGGATTACTTGCCATCTAGGGGAGAGGATGGGAGAAAAGGGGGGAAATTTGGGACCCAAAGTTTTGCAAGGGTCAATGTCAAAAAATTATCCCTGCCTATGTTTTGAAAAAAAAACTTTAATACAAATACATGCAAAGATAGTTTTCAACAATTTTTCTGAATATATTTCCTCCTCTGTCATGCTGCACAAGAAAAACAGATCAAGAGGGGGAAAATAAGAGAAATATAAGCAAGCAAACAACAACAAAAAAGGTGAAAGTACTAGGTGGTGATCCATACTCAGTCCCCAGTCCTCTCTCTGGGTGCAGACGGCTCTCTCCATCATAAGTCTATTGGAATTGCCTAAACCACAGTCGATCACCCCATAATATTGTTGCTGCTGTGCATGCATGATACTTTTAAATATAAAAATATTTGTCATATTGAAAGAAAAATCAGAACAAAAGGGAAACAAACAAACAAAAAAAAAAGGTGAAAATAGTATGTTTCCATCCACACTCAGTCTCCATACTTTTCTCTCTGGATCCAAGGGCATTTTCTATCCCCTAGAACAGTGGTTCTCAAAGTGTGGGGCAGTGAATCCTGGAGGGTCTCTGAAATCCTTTCAGAGGGTCTACAAATTCAAAATTAGGTTTTTTTTTCTATTTATGATAAATATCTATTATGTAACCCATATAAACAAAACCTCTTTGGACATATTCTCAATAGTTGTTAATACCGTAAAGATAGTGAGAAAAAGAGTTTGAGAACCACTGCCCTAGAATATTAGAACTGTTCAAGTACAACTTAGGACATAGGGTGGCGAGATCACCTGTGGAAAGTGCTGTAGAAAGAATGTGATTATTGTTGTCATCGCCGTCGTCAGAATGCTGTCAAAAGCTGAAGTCCGGCTCCATTTCCCCGCAGATTTTAGATTCTTTTCTCTCTCATTTCTTGAAAATCCCATTTCTGAGATCTGTTTCCACCCTAAAGATACACGTTCTCCAAAAGCAAGGGCTTTGCTCCCTGTCGCCACCAGGGGGCGTCCGTGGCCTTTGTTCATGAGCCAGACCCGTTGCTCTCCCAGACTCCTCTCTAGGTCCTCCAGTCCATATCTGGGCTGCACAGCTGGACAGAGGATGTACCCCTGCTCCTACCCCGGGGGCCCCAGCTCTGCCGAAGGAGGAAGAAGGCAGGCTTCTGACCTCTAGTCTTAATAACTCCCTGCTTCAAGGGACGCTGAAACCGATCTATCACCCGAAGACAAGAAGTGACCGTGAAAGCTGATCAATCAATCGGATCAATTAGCATTTATAAAATGCCCTCTACCTTCCAGGAACTAGGCTGGATTTGGGGGGTACAAAAACAGAAACAAATAGCCCCCATCCCGCAGGAGCTTACATAGAAGAAATAACATATACACCAATTAGTAAATAGAAAGGATCTTTTTTACTTGGAGTTGGTTTTTGGACTATAAATATAAGAAATATATTCATAAATATAAGAAATTCTAAGTGAGGAAAAAAAGTCACCAAAGCACTTTGACTGGGTCTCCTACAAATTTGTGTTACATAATCTCAAGGGGACATTCCCTGAGGCAAGGCAATCCTTTTATACCTCCATATTTAATTCATTATTCCATTCAAGATATTGACCCTTTTTCATCTCTCCTCCAACCTCCCGTAGTTTTCCCTGGCCCTACCCAAGGGACTGAGAATTTTTCTTCATCCTTTACTGAAAAAAATAAGGACATTCTCTAAGCGCTCCGACTTCTTCCCTTATTTTTAAATCATTTGTAAAACAACAGCAATAATAATAGCTAATGTTTATATAGCTCCTATTATGTGCCAGGTACAGTGCTAAATACATTATAGGTACATCTCATGTGTTCCTGACAACAACCCTGGAAATTAGATGCTATTATTCTCATCATCATTTTACAGCTGAAGAAACTGAGGCAGACAGGTGAAGTGACTTGCCCAGGATCACATAGCTAGTAAATGTCTGAGGCTGGATTTGAATTTGGGTCTTGCCGATTTCAGACCTAGCATGCTATCCACTGCTCCGACACTGTCTCTTCCACCCCATCTCACAAGCTCCTTGTCAAGGCAAACTCCTTTATCTGCAGAAGTGATCCCATTTATTCAATCAGAAGACTGTCCCTTCTATCATTCTTACTCTTTCATTTATCTTTATTCTCTCCCTGTCACCTGGCTCCTTCCCTACCGCCTACAACCATGTCTACTCCTCCCCCCTCCTCAAAAATCTCTCATTCCATCTACCCATCCCTGCTTACTACTGTTCAGTATCTCTCCCACTCTTTCCTCTGGTGATTGCCCTCTATTTATCCCGGTTGCATCTTAGATGTACACAGCCATTTGCATGCTTTCTCTCCCTTGGGAGGTCTTTGAGTACAGGGACTATATTTTCTTTGTATCCGTAGTGCCAGGGACACAAAAGATGCTTAATAAATGCTTCTTGACTGACTCTGCAACTTAAAGTCTTGAGAGAATTACCTGGAGTACTTGAGAAATTAGTTAAGTGACTTTCCCAGAAGTTAAATGACTTATCTTATTCACAGTCAGTACATATCAGAGACAAGATTTGAATCCACATCTTTGAGTCAGCTCACTATCCACTACACTAACTCTTGTAGAATATATAAAAATAATATAAAGCATTAGCTAATATTTTAAATATTATATAAAATACATATATAAAATAATGTTATATAAATACCCATCTTTTTTTATTCATCTCTCTGCTCTCCTTCTTTCCCTCTCTTCCTCTCTCACCTCTTCTTTCTTATTCTCTCTCCCTCTCTCTTTCTCTCTGTTTCTTTTCCTCTGTCTCTTTCTTGTGCTTCTTCTTCTGTCTCTCTCGCTCAATATAGATGTAGATCAGTGTGTATGTGTGTGTTTTTACATTTTTCTTCATGTCTTTATGGGATACAAAATAATAATAATATCATAGAATTCTCTTGGAAAGGGGCCTTCTAATCCCAAACCTCAATTTATAGATGAGGAACATGAGACCCAGAGAAGTATATACTCAAGACGCAGCCAATAGTATCAGAGATAGAATTAGAACTCAGTTTCTCCCAACTACAACTCCAATTCTCCATCCAAACCCCATGCCACCATATTGGGCATCCATAATCATCAGATTCTTGATTCAATATTGATTATTTGAATTTAATAGCTTTATTGTGTTGGTTTTGTTTACATCATTAGAGATGTTTATATACTATTCTCTTCATTCATACTTGACTTTATTAAATCATAATCATCTTTCCAAGTTTCTTTAAATTCCTGGTATTTATCACTTCTCACAGAACTCCTTCTTATCAAATTTCTGAATATTACTGAATTTCTTAATAATAATAGTAGTTGCCATTTCCGTGGCAATTTAAGGTTTGAAAAGCATTTTCCATGTAATTAGAGAAAAAAAATCTTACTCAGTTTTTTTTTAAAAAAGAAAAGCATTTTCCATATGTTACCTCAATTGAGCCTCGACAAGACTGAGACATAGATGCTATTATTATCCCCATTTTACAGGTGAGGAACCTGAGGTTAAAAGAGGAAGTGACTTTCCATATTAATAAGTGTCCAAGGCAAAATTTCATCCATCTCAAATTTCCCTGACTCCAAGTTTCCACGTTCTACCCACTGGGAACCCAAACTCTGCCATTCAAAGTGTGTTCAGCCAGTCCAATCTAAGGAGACTTATTTTGTTTGCAGCTTTTTATTACCATATAAACTGCTATATGACAGTGAAATGAATCTTTTAGTGCTTAAGGGACTTTTATTTTATCTTTTAACTTCCTTGGAACATGTGCCCAGTTCTGGGATTGCTGGATAAAGGGATGGAGATGATATTTTTTAAAAGAACAAATTTTCCCTTTCAGCTCCAGTGAGAAATTGGTTTCTTATTTACAGACACTTTCTAAGTGTGACTTTTGATTATTTACTTCACCTCCCTGTGCCTCAGTTTATAATGGAAAATGGAGCAAATAATACCTGCTTTGTTGAGAGGATCAAATTTGATAAAGCAGAGAACATTTAAATACTACCCTATTAGAACTGCTGCTAGGCCCAGAGAGCAAAGGAACTCCACCTTCTCCCTCTCCTTAAGGAGTCCCCACTTAACTCTGGATCTGTGCATGTAGTCAGATAAATCTTGATCCAGTCTTCCCCTCTTGTCCTTGGTTTCCTCATCTGTATAACAAAGGGAGTGAGTATAAATGGACCAAGATCCTTTGCAATCCTAAATCTAAGATCCTGCGTGTCTGGGCTCAGCACATTCTTTGTCTATTTTCACTGGGCCAGCTCGGGATGGGGACACAGAAGGGAAATCGATTTCCCAGGTTCTCTGGCCTGTTTCTCCATTGCTGCTGCCTCCCCAGGAGAGCCCACTTAAGCTATTTAACAGCTCAGCTTCAGTAACCTACTTTCCTACCTGGCAGGAGCCCAAGTGGGAAAAAAAATTGTTCCGGTTATCCTTAGCAAATACCACAGCAAGGTCATGTTCTTCCCTGGGAAGCCGGGGGCCCCATCAGCCAGATGTGTAAAAAAACACTGAACTGCTTTCTCCCCTGCAATTCTGGCTTTTCTGGTTGTTGTTAATTACAGCCTATGTGATCTTAGGCAAGTCATTTCCCTTCCTCTGGGCCTTGATTTTTCCATCTGTAAAAAGAGGGCTTTTTACTAAATTAACTAACCGATCTTTCAAATTCCTTCCAATTCTACACCTTATGAATCCTTTAGTTTCTATCTGTACCTCCTTTTTAGCACTTAACACATTCTCCCTTGTTATAGTTATTCCCACCTAAAGCCTGTCAGGTCACTGAAGGTAGTCATAAGCTAGCTTTTCTCCGCCCATAAGAAGGGTTCAATCAATAGTCCTTAATTCCAACCAGAAGATCCAGAACAGGGAAGGATTTTAGAAATGGTCCAGGACAATGCTATAGGAGAAACCAAAACCACCAGCAAAAAAGACCTGAATCTGGAAGAGGCAAAGGAACTTGTACAAAGTCACACAAAGATGGCATCCAATATACTAAACTCAGTCCCAGTGTGCTAGAACCCAGTGAGTTATCTCGGGGAGCTATGTGTTCCTCCTCACTGGTGACCTTCAAGGGGAGGTTAGAAATATGGTCAAAGGGCAAACTTGGGACAGACATATAAATGTCAGCTATTGCTGCCCTCATCTGTAAGAGGAACCCATTGTCCCAAAATACCGTAGCATCCAAATACTAAACACAGGCTGGGTCAGCTTCTATTAGGTAGATTGGACATTTGGGAGACCAGTAAGCAGCAGAGTCAGTTTCCTCTTCTATAAGATGAAAGCATAGAGAATAAAGGACAGGCTTTGGCTTTCTTTGTAATCCTGTCTCTGACACTCAATTAATTAATTAATATTTATCAAATGCTTACTAAGGACCAAGTGCTATACTAAATGCTAAACATATTTTTAAAACATTAAAAAAAAAACACTACAAGTGTCTGCCCTTACATTCTGAAAAAAACACACCTCAATTAATTACAAAAGCTTACATTCTATAATTTTAATTCATTAATAAAAGAGATGTTTACATTCTAGTAAGGGAGACAACATGTAAATGATTAGGTATATAAAAATAGATGGAAGATATCATGGTTGAAAAAGGAATGGTCCAAGGAGAATAAGGTGAAAATAAGGTGAAGGTGACAGATATTGTCAAAAATCTACATCGATGTCAGGAAGGATGCCAAGATCATTGGTGGGGCAGTTAGGTGGAGCTATAGTGGATAGACTACCAGCCGTGGAGTCAGGAGGACCCGAGTTCAAATCCGACCTCAGACATTTATCCTTTACTAGCTGTGTGACCCTGGGAAAGTCACTTAACCCTGACTGCCTCACAAAACAAACAAGTTGTTTTTAACTTTGGAAAGTGCAGTTTTAATTGAAATATGAGTTGTCAAGCCAGAATGCAGAAACTTTGGAAGAAATGAGAGAAGGGAAGTAGAGGCACCTGGTTCAGAGGGCCTTCTCAAGGAGTTTAGCCAAGAAGGAGAAAAGGGATACGGAAGAATAACTAGTGGGGATGATAGAAAACTTGATGGAATGGGAGCACTTTTGCAAGGAAGGAGTTTTCCTTAGCATAGAGAAAGACCATCTTTTCTTATGAGACAAGGGTGAAAGAAAAGATAATGAAAGATGATGTCAGAGGATTATGAAAGGAGAAGAAGGGGAGAAGAAGAAGCTTTCAGTGAATGGCTTCAATATTTTCAGTGAAGTTTATGGGGCTGAGGTCATCAGCTGAGAAGTTTGGAACAACTACTGTGGTAAGTAGGGTAGAGAATCAATTAGGGAGGAGTAGAAAGATTGCCTTCCTACAATGAGGGCCAAAGAGATTATGCAACAAATATTTGTACAGACCCAATCAGCAAGGTTTTATGACTTTCTTAGATTCCATTTAACAGTCCGTGAATAAGAATGAAGAAAGCAAACGGTGAGGATGATCCGGAGTTGGGGTTTGGTAAATTGATGACAGAATAAAAAGTAAGGGTCTTGAGAGAAGAGGATAGTGTAGAGTGATAGTTGATAATGTAGAGTCACCAAGAGGTCAGATTGGGAAGGAAATAGAGAGTAACCCGTGCAGGCGATAGTTTGGGAAAGATCTGAGAGGTGGATGGAATGAAGGTTAGGGTGAGGGCAAAGAACAGGCAAAACGTGGGAGAAAAGAAAATCAACAAAAAAGATTTTAGAGTTCATGAACATGAAGTGGGATCCTACAAGGCCATGGCAAGGTCAAAAGTATGGATACACCTGAGGAACAGGAAAAGAATAAGGCATGGTAATGGGAACAACTAGGGGATTATGCATGCTGAAGTCCCCTAATTTGAGATCAGGAAATGGGGGAGGGGGAGAGATTGTGAGTCACTGAACTCATTTTGAAGGAGGGAGAGTGTTCTGGGTTCAAATCCTGCCTTAGCATTCACCAACTCTGTGACCAAAGGCAAGTCACTTAACTTCTCTTCTCCTGACCTCAGTTTCCTATTCTGTAAAATGAAGGATAATGATGACATTAGACTTTCCAGGATGTTGAAGAGCTAATGATCTCTCAATCAATAAATATTTATTAAGCACCTACTGTGTGTCAAGTTCTAGGCACTAGAGGAAAAACAACAACTCTGAATTAACATTTGTAAAATGCTTTGAAAAATTTAAAGCACTACATAAAAGCTAGTTATTATCATCTGGAAAAGTGTCAGACCATTAGAGGTCTATCTTGGCCAGTAGAAAAGACATTGAACTTGTAGCCAAGAAAGATTTGCCTTGGATTCAAATCCTACTTAATCAAATCACTTAAGGGCTCTGTGTCTTCACTTCCTCAAATCGGGGGAGAAAGTATAATGTTCTCTGTTGAGGTTTTCCTGGGGTCTTTGGAGGCAGCCTTCCTTTCAGCGGTAATCACCACACAAGTAGCCAGGGGTTAAAGTCCAAATCCTTTATTGTCTCCTTCAAAGTCTTATCTCCTTCACGTGGGGTTCAGCTAGTTTTTCTGGAGGCCTATCTCTCTCCTTGGTTCCGAGAGCTTGAGCTCCCACCTGCCATCTCTGGCTTCTGAATCTCCCCAGCTGAATCCTGGCTGAGGCTCCTAGACTATATGCCCCACACTGAGTACACATCAAACATTATATCACTAGGAAACTATTATTTGTTGTAGGATTAAATCAATGTTAAACAAGATTTAACCACTGTCTCCTCAATTCCACTTAGTACCTTGTTTCAAGTTCTGGCCCATAGCATCTCCTTATAGGACTAAATCACACTGAACCATTCTAAATTAGATAACCATTGTCTCTATCAATTCCACTGACTTAGTACCTTGTAAGAATCCTTTGTTTCAAGTTCAGAGTTCTGGCCCATAACAAGAACGTATTAATGGCCAGGATCACACCCGGGACCTTCGCAAAATCGTACAGTTCTCATTCACGAGGGTGCATTCTCCCAAGAATTCAACAATCATTTTTGCCTTTTTCCAATACGCTGGATGGCAAATTTATTAAGATGCCCTGGCATCTTAAATAGGGACCACAGCCTGGCTGGAGTGAGGATGGAATCCTGTAGGGATGGGATTCCCATTTCCTTAGGCCCAGAATTCTAAGAGAGAGAGGGAAGGAAAAGGACAAGATTAAAAGAAATAAGGCTGTGGGTAGAGATGGGGGCGGGGGGGAGCACCGGGAGTGCATGGAGAACTGGGGGTGGGACATGTTTCATTGTAAAACTCTTAAGGCAAGAAACTTTTGTTGTTCTGGGGCCTCAGTGGCTTGCATGACGTCTGTCACGTAGTTGATGCTTAACTAATACTTGTTGATTACTTGACTGGTTGCCCAATGTCACACTATTCATTGGAAGCCCAAAGTGTATCCTATTATTCTATTGTCTGAGGTTCTTAGGGGAGGAGGGAAAGTGGAGATAGAGAGAAGCTGAAGATAATTGCTAGGTTTCCGGTCTGAGGGAGTGAGAGAATGGAAAGATGGTACCTTCTATAGTCATGGCTGCAGTTTTGGACATGTTGAAATAACTACCAGGTTATCCGGTTTCAGATGTATCAAAGGTAGCTGGAGATAGGAGATTGGAGGTGAGCAGAGAGGTTAGGGCAGAATAAGTAGTTTTGAGAATCAGCAAATAAGGAGTTTTAGACCAGCCAGCTTCTCATTCTTTTGTATCCTGGTCCTCTAAGGCAGCCTCTGGATCCCTTCTCAAAGTCATGTTTTTAAATGCACAAAGTAAACTGGCCATACATGGAATAAATGCAAAGGGACCTCCTATGACTGGTTGATCCTAGAGTCAGGAGGAAAAGTACATCTCTGAGAGAAAGAAACACAATGGAGAGAAAGTTTAAACTGAAACTTTTCCCTAGGTGCTCTGGGGGAGAGAGAAACAGTGTTTCTATTCCAGATCCTCTCATGTTGTCACAATTTGTCACAATGTCTCCGAATTGTGTTCCTCGGCTTGGGAAAGGATCTGGTGTCAGATCTGGAGCTGAAAGGGTGTTTAGAGGCCATTCAGAACAACTCTGTGGTTTTGGAAAAGAAGAAAATGAGGATCTGAGAAATCAAGTGATTTAGCCAATGTCACATGGACTGGACCATAAATGCTAAAAAAATAATAATAATAAATAATAAGATATTTTCCCTTCTACCACACTTCTTATATGGGACTGGCCAATACAATGCTAGGCCACCACTTCTGTCATTGTACCCCCAGTTCCTGTCACTTAGGCCTACTAAGTACTACTAAGTAAATGCTTGTTGATTGGTTATGATCACAGGCTTACAGGATTTAGATGGGACGCCCTTATTTTACAGAGGTTAAAACCGAAAGTTAAAACTCTCCAAAAAGTCACACTTGGCCTAGAATTCGAATCCAGCTCCCACAAACCCAAAGCTCTCTCTGCTGGTGACAGAAGCGCCTCCCACTCTTACCAAGTATCACTTCTCCGGCTGGAGAGCAATCTATTCCTGAGCCCGAGGCCTGGGGCAACTACCACACTGGGAAGGTGGGCCGGGTAGTGTCGGTGGTGGGAAGGGCTTGGGTCCCTCAGGGGATTCCAGAGTCGGGCATCTAGGGAACCCTGACGGAGGTAAGGTACAAAGTCAGCGGGCAGCTCCTGAGTTGGGACCTCTGGGACAAAGCTGCAAAGGTGAGGGGTCTCGGAGCAGCCCCTCAGGAGAAGATGGGGGTGCGACGAAGGAGAGGGCTCAGGGACAGTCCCTTGGGCAGGTGGTTTCTACATCCCACTAGAGCTCGGGTGCTGGGTCCTGGGGGCAACCCGCGGAAGGTGGGGATCATTATGGGGGATGAGGACAGCCCAGCCGCGTAGCCCGGCTCCTTGGACCCCACGCGCATGCCGCTGGGAGGCTTTCCGGACCGGCCCAGAGACTTTAAGAGTCTCTAAAGCGAAAATGAAAGCTTCCGCGCGTTGTGCGGGCTGTGCAGCGGGACTTCGGGACGTGTAGCGGGACTTCGGGACCCGTCTGATCCTCGGCCTAACTCCCCACGGCCGCCCTCCGCATCTCCGGCCCCGCCTCCTGGCCGCTCGGGGGCAGCTGAGCCCCAGACTCCGAGGCAGGGAGGCGGGCCCTGGGCGGGGGCAGGTGTGGAGCGCTCCCCTAATCTGCGCCTTCCAAGCACCAGCCCGGCTCAGATCCGTAGGTCGGGGCTCCGGCCCTTCCCTCGGGAGTTCCTTCTCTCCCTAACGCGTTGGAGCCAAGTTTCCTCCACTTTGGAAAGTTTTTTCCACTTTTCTGCCGCCTGAGAAGTCTGGGAGAAATTATCCTGTTTTTTGTTTTGTTTTGTTTTAAATCTATTTACAATTTGGACGACCCCAGGAGAACGTAAACTCATTGAAGATCTGGACTGGTTTTTCATTATTTCTGTATCCCCCCGGGCACAGAGTGGGCGCAAAATAAATGCTCGTGGACTCGCCGGAGCCTAGCCCTGCAGGGGGCGCTTGAAGGCAGTGGCGGCGTGGGGGCCGAGACAGCTGTGTGCCCAGGCTACACCGCCCCTCTCCAGTCCGCGCCTGTCACACTACCCACCCCCACTCCACCCCGGGAGAAGAGCATCTCCACTCACCCCGGCTGTCTTCGTGCCTTCCTCCCAAGAGCGTCCATGGAGACCCAGCCATGTGCCCGACACTGGACTAGGCGCCCGGGGGGACGGCGCAAGGTAGAAGACCCCACCCCTGCTAGGGGGAATTTTCAAAACCTCCCGGGAAGTGAAGACGGGCTCCTCTGAGAAGATCTCGTCTGGGGCCCGACACCAAGAAGGGAGACTAAGTGACCTAGGAGACTACAGAGTAAGTGAGCTGGAAGGGTGGCTGCAGGGAGAGGAAAACGCGGCCCGAGAACTGGGGAGGGCTGCCGCGGGGGCGGGGGAAGGGGGAGGGGGGGGAGGCGGTGAGCATCCCGGCGGTCTGGCCAGAGCCAGGGTTGGAAGTTGGGAAGGAGAAGCCTACCGGGAGACTAGATTGTGCAAGGCTCTGGAGGCCGGCCCGAACAGCTTGGCTCAAGTTATTTCCTCTACACCTGGAATAACGAGTAGCGGGATGTACCGACATTTATTATGCACTAACTGTGTGCGAGGTACTGGGAAAGGAGCAGGGATCGCGGAGTAGGAACAGCAGTGCTGGCATGATATCAGCTGTATGCAACTTGGGGGAGACCCCCTCCTTCCCGGGACCTCAGTTTTCCTATCTGTGGAAACTGGGATCCCAGCGTTTCTTCCAACGCGGCTTAGGTGAGACGGGTTAGGTTTGCTTGACGAGGGGCGGGGGCGGCTCTAGCCGGCGAGGGGCACTCGGAGTCAGGCCGCCGCGGGTGGTGGCAGGGAGGGGGCGGCGGCTCCGTGGCTTCTCCGGCCCGGGGCCCTGGCACGTGCTCCTAGGTGACCTGGGGGCAGCCCTCCTTGCTGGGAGCCGGGCGCTCCCGTCAGTCCCTCCCGAAACCCTGGAGGAGCGGGAAGCCGGGGAGATTGGCCCTGAGGGTCCTAACCCCCGGGGTGACCTAGTCCGGTCTAGGAGGTGTAGACGCCGCTCCAAACTCCTCCCCTCCGGCCCAGAGCCCCAGGAGAACTGCTTCTGCTTCCCCCGTTAGCTCGGCTTCCCGGTGTGGGGTGCGAGCCCTCAGCCGCGTCCGCTCGAGCCCCGGCGCGCCCCAAATCCGAGCCGGGAGCCGCTGGCAGGGGAGGGGACGCGGCGCGCCTGGCACACACCCCCTGCCGTCCTCCTGGCCTCTAAGTCTCTCGGAGTAATGATCCTTTTTACGTAACCGGCGGGAGGGAGAGAGGGAGGGCCGGAGGGAGGGCCGGCCAGAGGGAGGCATGGGCTCTGCAGCCCGAGCCGCCTCCACTGCTGCTTTCGGCTCCCCTCGCTCCCTCCGCCTTCCTCGGAGCTCCGGCCCCGGGCTCCCGGCCCAGGCCGCCCGGCTCGGCCTCCGCAGTCCGGCGCCCGGATCCCGCCTGGCCCCCGGCAAAGTTTGCTTAGCCCCGGGACTCATCTTCAACTGTCAAGCGCTGTCAGCGGAAATGATGAGACCTTGGCCATTTTCCGAGTCCGGGTTTCCTTCCTGAGCCCGGTGTGAGTGTATGTGTGAGAGTGTGAGTGTGTGAGTGTGTGTGTGTGTGCGCGCGCGCGTGTGTGTTGTGTGTTTGTGTGAGTGTGTGTCTGTGTGTGAGAGAAGAGCGCTCGAGAGAGCGTTTGGGGGCAGCTGGCTCAACGGATTTGGGGGGGAGTGGGGCCGGCTGCCGGTGACAAGTGAGACCATGGAGCGGCTACACCCCCACGGCTTCTCTCTCAGGTAAGCCTCTCTAGACCTAGTTTCGGGGGAGAGGCCCGCCTCGGGGGGAAGAGGGGGACGGAGGACGTGGGGGTCACGGCAGTGATGCCCCAAAGATAGTGGGCACTCCTCCATCCGCTCGTGCCCAGCCTCGGCTCTTCAAGGACTTCTTTTCCGGCTCCCCTCAGCTAGAGGGAAGAGGGGGCTGCAATTGAGGACCCGAGAGCTCCAACTTGCGAACGAACCCCATTTCTCTCTTTAGCCCACCACCCACGTGTTACAGTCCCGAGGCAAGGGCGGAAGGCGTTTGCAAACCGGTGGGGGGGGGGCTGCTTTTTAAAAGCACTAATGGTTTCTGGATTGTACTGGGGGCACTGTTTAACGCCCCCCCCCAACCTGAGTCCCGGAGGCGGGGGAAGTAGACTGGCCGAGTCTCGGCCAAACGGTCAGACCCCCCCACCCCCCACCCCAGGACCTGAGTGTGGAAGAAGGCTGAGTGTGGCTTTGCTGGGGTTGAGAGGAAGGAGTCTTCCCTTCTGAGTTTCTAGAAAGTGAAAGTATAGTCTGCCGGCCCCGGGGGACGCTCAGCCTAGGCTGGGAAGGCTGGGGGAGCTTCTCTTTCTTATCCTACGCCCCTTTTTTCCTTGTGACAAGAGATAAATCTGGGGTGGCCCCATAAAGTGGGGCCCTCTGCGACAGGCCCTCCCCTCTTCCTCCTCCCAGCGCCCTTCCCCGTTCTCGCTTCTGCATCCCAACAGCTTTGTGGCGGGCTGGAGGACACCCCAGAAGGAAAGTCCTTGGGATCAGAGCGCCCGAATTCTCTTCCCGGGAGCACTCGCTCTGCCCTAGCCCGCTTGACAGCCCTGGGACTGTGTGTGTCGGGCAGCCGGGGCTGACTGTGGCTTGGGGTATGTCAGCAGAGGTGTTTCCCCGGGAGAGAGCGTGGGGGAAGGTTGGCAGAGTTCTTGGCCCTCCGCCACCGAGTCGGGTATTTTAGGTGACTCTCGTGTGCCTCTCAGAAATCCCCTCCCGCCTATCTTGGCGGATTGGGTCGGGTGGGGGGCCCTGGGGGACATTTGAGGATTTGAGGAACTTGGAGGGGGGGCGCTCGTCGAAGTCCTGGCTCATTTTCCTGATTACCATATTTCCTTGTTTCTCTTCCCCATCCTCTTTTGACATTCACCCACCCTCACCCTGCTATCCCCACCCCCACCCGCCGCCCCTCCCCCCCACCCTCCAGCGCCGAGATAGTGGCGGAGGCAGGCCTGGGCCCCCAGGCACTCGATGCTAGCTGACCGGCTAGCTGACCGACTGTCTGACTGCTGGGCCCCAAGAAACTCCTCAGCTTTACCTCCCAGGAGGAAAGGGGAATCCCTAGGGTGGCTTGGATCGGCGCAGAGGAAAAACGGGGACTCTGCCGCCGCAGGATCTTATTTCTCTGTCTTTTGTAGTCCAGCCATAGAACTTGACTTGGGAGTCAAAGACCCAGCCCCGTCCCCTTTTTCAAAGCTGGACAACTTTGGGCAAGTCACTTCCCTAAGTCTGGGACTCAGTTTCCTGATTTCACAAAAGAGGAAGCTGAATTAAATGGCCCCCGAGGCCCCTCCCAGCCCGAAACCTCTGATCCTGTGGTCTTCCCTTCCAGTCTGCCCGATCCCAGGACTGGCCCGGCCACCTCTCCACAGCCACCGCTGCTCTCCTCAGCTGGCGGATGGGGAGCAGCCCCGGTGCTGCTGGCGCAGTCTCATGTTTTCCCCTTTAAAACCCGGGCACTTTTCTCGAGTCAGCCTGGGCCATCCCTCACTGGGTGCATTTAAGGAAACCCAGATGGGGCTTTAAACATTTCAGTCCCAGAATGGGAAGGGAGATAGGTGTCTCAGAGGAACCCTGGGATATCTCCCAGAGCAGACATTTACACTCTGGGCCCCTGAGAACAACTGCAGGGGATTCCCGTCTCTTTCTCGAGCACTCTCAGGGTCTTATGGAAGAGAGAGAAGGACAGTACCCTCTTTCAGAGTCCTTCAAGGCTGCCTGGAGGGAGCCTTTACTGTGGCTTCGAGGATCCCACAATCCCAAACTGGGATTCTAGGCAGAAGATGTGGAGGGTGACATCCCCCTTCTTAGTTAGAGTCATATGACTACATAAGATTGAGAGCTGGAAGGAGCCTTGAGAGGTGACATGGTATAATAAATGGAGTGCTGGGCTTGAGTTCCCTCCAACTCTGTATCTTTCTGAGCTCCTATTTCTTTAGCTCTAAAATGAGAGTTTTGACCTCAATGGCCATGGAAATTCCCAAGGATCCTGGCGAGATTCAGGGCTGGAAGGGAGAGCAGACACCCTCTAGTCCAAACCCCTCATTTTACAGAGAGTGGCCCAGAGCATCTCACCAGGTGTGGTGGTAACAGAGCAGGGGTTGGAATCCAGGTCCCGCAGATCTGTTCTGTGCATGAGGAGGGGAAGAGGGGCATGAGAGGAGGAGTTCTCGCTCATCCCTTTCAATCTGTGGAAGCCCCGGGTCCTAGATCCCCCTCAACTAAGGGTTACTTTGGGGAACCCATTTCCTCCTCTGGGCCTCAGTTGTTTCATCTGTAAAAACAAAGAGGATCGCTGGATGGTACAGACCTGAGAATGATGGGGAGAAATAGCAAAGACACAGATTGAGACTCATTATAAGCACGTTCCTCATTATTGGGGCTGCCCAAAGGGGAACTCTAGACGTTCCCCATCACCAGGAATATTCAAGCAGGGGCTGGATTACCCCTGGAGTTGTAGGCAGCATAGAGGGAAGACTGTTGGCAGTACAGGTTAGCTTCAGTGGCCCCTGGGATCCCTCTCAACTTCAAAGTTCCCCAATGCTGTGACAAGATGACCTCCAAGGTCAAATTTATACCTATTAGCAAGCAAGCAATTAGCATTTATTAAACATTCACTGGGTGCCAGGCTCTGTGCTAAGTGCTGGTACTATGAAAGCAAACACAATTTCTATTGGGATCAAATATAATAAATTATAAATCCATGATCTTTAGGGTGTCATAGGCCCGTGGTCCTTTCAAAATCCAAATCCCATGGACCTCTAGTAAAGCAGGCTAGAATGGGATTGGGGGGAAGAGGAGGTTGGGAGACCAGGCCAGTCTCTAGTACTGGGACCAACCTTGAAGCTGGAAGGAATAGATGAGAGCTTTCTGATCTGAGAGCCAGTGTGCTATAGGTTTAACTTGGAGATCTGGATCAATTCGGGTTCGAATTCTGCCTCTTGACTATCCCTCCTGTGCCTCAGAAGAACCCTGGGATATCTCCCAGGGCAAATATTTACATTCTGGGCCTCTGAGAACAACTGCAGGGGATTCCCAGTTGATTGTGTGGCCCTGGGCCATACTTAACTTCTCTGTTTCTGGGCCTGGTGGTACCAATCTCTGGGGGTGTTTGGAGAGCAAATGAAATAATGCTCATAAAGTACTTTGTGAACTTTAAAGCACTATGTCCATATCAGTTATTATATCAGCTATATTAAAGAGGGATGCTTGGGGAGTGGCAGAGGATTATGGGAACACTCCTAAATTTTTTTTTATTTTTTGGAGAGGGGAACAAGGCAGTTGGGGTCACACAGATAGTAAGTTTCAAGGCTGGACAGGTCTTCTGTTCTATCCACTGCACTACCCAGATGTCCCAGGCTCCTAAAATCTTAAGAAGAAATGCTTTCAACTTCCCATCCTGTGCTCTCAATCAGGTTTATTTGTTTTCTCTCCTCTCACATCTCTTCTCCATTCTCCCCAAAAACATATTGTAGAGTATCCCTCCAGGGGCTTGGGTTCAGTGCTTTTTCCTATAAATACAAAATTCTTCAAAAAAAAAAATGTAGCAGAGCTTGGCCAAATGTGTTTGAGCTGGCTCTCTGAAGTTGACAGTTTCCAGATGGCATTGCAGCCAACTTGGACCTCCTGCCCGACCTGATTCGGTGCCAGGATACCCTGACGTTTGGATGAGCTGGGGCAGCTCTACCTTTCTTGGAAGGCTGACTGCCCTTGGAACTAGCATTCGGGGGCCGTGCTTTCTGGGGACCCTTCAATTTATTCTTCAGCCTGACCTGATGGCAGCAGAGTGGATGCTCTGTCTGATGATGGGGATGCCCCAGAGACCCGGATGGGAGCTAGCCAGAGTAAGGCAGGCTGGCAGGCAGGGGTTACTTGGTGCCAGCCATAATTGTCTTGCCACTAGCTTTCTTTGAAAAGTGGCCAGGAGTAGACACATCTCTGGGGAACGAAGGAGTCTCGGGTTGGCGTGAGACTGGGAAATGGGAGCACCCCTTGTGTCTTAATCTGGTCCAGGTCCTTCCGGACTTTATTATAGAGACCATTCGACCATTCAAAGGAGAGAGCCCAAAGTTGAGCTCTGCCCTAGATTCCCAGAGCTGGAGGGAATAGCTCAGATTTTCTGGACAACTCCCATCTTATTTGGTTGCCTGGCTCCTGAAAATGTAAACTGTTACCAGGAGGGAGGGAGGGACAAGCAGTATGTCACCACTGCTTTACATGGGGGCGGGGGTGAGGAGGGTGTCATAGAAGCCTAAAGGGCAGCCAGCGCTGGGATGGGAAGGAAGGAGCAGGAAAAGGGAGATGAGTAGAGAAGAGAAGTAGGGAAGAATAGAAACCATAGAAGAGGATTCAAGCAGGTGGACAAGTCACTGCAGGGAGTGGCTTTTTCCCCCCCAGGAATGATCTCTGCCAGATTCTCCTGCCATAGGGGGCTCATCCTTCTCCAGAAGATTCTCATTCCCCATCCCCCTGAGGATCTGGGAAAGGAAGTGACTCTTTTTGGATCAAGCAGTGAGTCAGGATCTAATTGAACCCAGGAGTTCGACTTCCCAGACTCATGGGCCTTTTGGAAGCCCTGGTTACTGGGACTGAGTCAGTGCCCGCCCTGTGTCAGTGACCAGCCAGGCAGAAGGGACACCCAGATGAGACACGAGGGTGGAGTGATCGATGGCCAGCAAGGGCTCCTGGCCAGCCTAGGTCATGTGGCTGCCGGCCCACATTCAGTTAGCCTCAGGCCGGTTCTGGAATGGAAACACTGATGGATCTCCCTCTGCCCCCCCCATCTGCCATAGCTTTTGAGGGGCCTGTGGGAAAGAGGAGGTTACCCAGGGAACCCCTTCCTGGACACACAGACTTCTCCCTACAGATGGTATGTGGATATTGGGGGTATCTGACTTTGGGCCAAGTCATTTCACCTCCCTGGGCCTCAGTTTCCCCATCTGTAAAATCAAAGGGGTTATATTAGATGTTCTGATCTTTCCAGCTCTAGTTCCAGGGTGGGGGTGTGAGAGGACAAAAGGAGATAGAAGCATGAGAATAGTTTCTGGAGACAGTGGGGTACACTGGACTGGACAGTGCATGTGGAGACCTAAGCTTTGAATCCGTTACTCTCTGATGACTTTGGGCAGGATTCGTGATCTCCCTAAGTCTATTTCTCATCTATAAAACTAGGAAAGGCAATATGGTGTCCTGGATGGAGAGCTAGCCACCTGCCAGTAAGGGAGACCCGGCTTCAAATCTCACCTCTGACCCCTGCTGGTTGTGTCACACTGGGCAAGTCCCTTACCTCTGTGTTCTAGGCTAGAGGTATGGGAATGCCTTGTGAGCTTGATTCAAATGTAATTGGGAAATATCTAACAAAATAAATAAAAACACAATAAGGCATAGATAATGCTCACACATGGTTTTCTAAGTCAATATGTCGAAGACTCAGATGGCTCCTTTTTGATTTTAATTTGAGGCCATTGTTCTAGAGAGCTCTGTACCTTGAAGAGAAGGGGCTGACCCACTTTGGAACCCACCTTCCTCCATGGGGAAAGGGAGTTTTCTTACCTGGTCCTCCCCCAACCCTAAAACAGCATAATAACTCCAAGTCACTGGATTGCTTTGAACCTATTTCCTCCTCTGTGAGATGGGGATGATAATATTCACTCTTCTTCAGGGAGATTTAGACCTTGGATGTTGCCGAGTCCCCTCAGAGGCCGACATTGCTTAAGACACTTCTTGTCCCTTATAGTAAGTGTCTGAAGTAGGATTCGAACTCCATTCTTCCCGCTTCCTAGCCCCTGCCCGTCTCAGATGCCCCCGTGGGAGGGCAGAGGTTAAGAGACAAGGTTGTTCAGGAAATCTGGAACAGCGTTGCTGAGATGGCAGGCTCCTGGAAAGGGGAGTGGATTGGGTGGAGAGGGTTGCGGGGAGCGGATAACAGACGCAATATGACAGAGAAGCAGGGGAGGGCTTGTTTGGGGAGCTTATTTAGCCTGCAGCCATCCCCTGGCTTCTGCCGCTTCTGGTGGGTATGTCCAGTGCCCCCCGCCAGTTCTCTAGGCCCGCCAGGACTGAACTTGGGCATGGTTCTAGTCTCCCAGCTGGGACTGGTCTCTGGTCCAGGGGTGTTTACAGCTCCTCAGAGGCTCCAGCCCTGGAGGTTGGAAGAGGGGGATCTCTGGCTGTAGTAGGAAGACAGAGCTCATCTAGGCTGCTGACTCACAGACAGGCTGGCAGGCCTGATAGAAGTGGGGGAGGCTAGGGATTGGTGGATATGGGGAGGGGAGACAGTAGTCTTTAGCCATACTGCTCTTCCAAGAGACTTATTTTTCTTCCCTTATTCCAGTGGGAATAGTATGGCTAACGTCCTGGATTTGGTATCATGAGGACCTGGATTCAAATCCTGCCTCAATACCTCCCAGACTCAGTTTCCTCATCTGTAAAAAGGAATTAGACTCAATAGCCACTAGGGCTCCTTCTAGCTCTAAATCTCAGATGCTACGATTTGAATGGAGCTTTTAATTTTCCAGAATACTTCTGAGGGCATTTTTTATTTAACCTTCAAGAATGAGAAGGTATTTCTGCTGCCATGTTACCGATGAGGAAGCAGAGGCTCAGAGTGACTAGGTAGCTTACCCGAAGTCACACAACTGGATAGATAGTGGGCAGACTGGAACTAAGACCAAGGTCTCCTGACTCCCACCCAGCCACCTGCTATCTCAGTGAAAAGAGCAGGCTGGGAAATGAGGGACTTCCCCCTCAAAAAAAAAAAAAAATTGCAAAACAGGGCCTCCAGTGGCTGAAAGTCTACTTCACTCTCCCAGGGATGGGACTTTAAGGGCTCAGCAGTCTCCACCCAGAAGTCCCTAATTTTAGAGGGACTTCAGTTCACCAAGTATTTTGTAGTTATTAAGTGACTCTTATGGCCTGATCTGGCCCTGGGGGGAAGAAGACAGAATCCTCTCCCAAAGTCCTCTTCACCCAAGGGGAGTCAGACAGAACAAAGCTAAGCCTCTGCCCCTGCCCTCTAGCTGGCTGGGGATGGCCGGGCAAGCAGCAGAGCCAGGAGCTTTCCTGAGCCTTGCATGCAGCGCTGGGAGAGAGGGGGGAAAGGCCAGGGGGAGGGGGAGGATGCGGGAGGACATTTCCTGTTCTAACAGCATGTACAAGCCCGATAAATGTTTTATATGAGTCCAAGGTAATGCAGGAAACCCCATTGCAAGGGATGGTGGATTTCAGCCCAAAGCAGGCCAAGGGGTGCGTGTCATAGTCCCCAGCCTTGGACACCTCAGTGGTCCTTGCTGTGGCCCAACAAATCTAGGGTTTATGGGAAAGAATCAGGTCTGGGTTCAAATACAGGCAAGTCTCTTTAATCTCTGGACCTGTACAATGAGGGGTTTGGACACAATGGGATCCGTGTTTCCTCCCAGCTCTGAGTTTCCATGTTCTGGCCTCCCTTCCTTCTTTGACATCCCACACTCTAAAGTTCAGTCCATCCCACATTCTAAGGGGCTTTCCAGCTCTGACATTTCATGTTCCAAAGGTGCTTCCTTCCTTCTCTCTCCTCACAAACCAGGGCCCTTCCCAGCTCAGCATTTTCTCGCTCTGACATTGCATGTTCTAAGTCCTTCTCCAGGATGTTCTCTCATATTCTGTGTGCAGTTTTAGACCCAGAATTCTGAGGCGAGACGGGAGCTTTGAAGCCGGCTAGTCCGATGATTTCATTTACAGATGGGGAAACCGATCCCCAGAGATTTGCAGATGAGCACAGTATGACCAACCCAGTAGCAGAAGCAGAACTGTCAGCTAGCATTTATCAGATGCCTACTGTGTGCCAGGCTACAACAGAGGGCAAAAACAAGGTCCTTGACTTGAAGACAGTTTGTATTAGGGGGGGAAAGGGGAGAAGGAGAAATGATTTCTGGCTGGTATGCACAGTGGGCGCTTAATAAATGTTTCTCCAAGGAACGAATGAATGTTATCAAGGAAGGCTTCATGGAAGAAGCATCTTTCTTGTAAAAACATTGAGCCCCCTCCTGCCAGGGGTATCGTGAACACACATATTCCTAGGCTGAAATTTTCTCTCCCACTCTGCCATGAGCTAAGTATCTCTGTGAGTTGTTTTTTAAACCATCCCCACCCCCACCCTTCAAAAGGAAAACAGGATTTTTCACCATGGGAAAACTTTTCCCCCTGGCCTCCCTCCCTTTCCATTCCCCCTTGAGCTCCGAACCTATAATTAACTGAGAAATGTTCACCTTTCCCTAATTTCTGACATCACCCAGGTGGGGGAAGCAGGGCAGGGCCCCGGGCAGGCCTGGAGAAGGAGCTCTGGGTTGGAGGGTAGGGGAGCAACCTCTGCCCGCCCGCTGAGTTGGCATTTAGCCGGGCCCTCAGGCCCGGGGAGCCACGGCCGGGTCGTCAGGTAAGGGAACGTCAGCCCCGAGCTTTACCCCAGATCCCTTGGAGAAGTGGGAGCTGTGGGGGGTGGGGAATGGGGGTGGGGGTACGTCTGGGGAGGAGATCTAGTGGGTACTGGAGCTGAGATGCCAACTCTGCAGAAGTGGCCGGAGGTAGCCACAGCACACAAGGCAGAAAAGCAGTAGTGAAAACCGAGGACAGGAAGGAGCGCATTGTAGTGTCCTAGATGAGAGAGAACTTGGGGGAGTGGGAGGTGAGCTCAAGCCAACTTCCCCTTGTCCAGCAGGGACCACATGCCTACCCTTGGTGCCCCCGTTGCCCCAAGAGAGGAAGTGGGAGGCATCCCTTAATAGATACTTGGGAATGAGTGTTTCTTGCACGAGTCCTAAACAGCTCAGCTACCATGACCAGCCCCTGCTCTCTCCATCTCTTTTATTCTCTGTTTGTCTCTCTCCCTGTCTCTCTGCCTCTTTATCTTTGTCTCTGTCTTTCTGTCTCTTTTTCTCTTTCTTTTCTTTTCTCCCTGCCTCTTTTTGTCTGTCTCTCTCCCTGTCTTTCTGTTTGTTTCTCTCTTTTTTATTCTGTCTCTATCTCTCCCTGCCTCTTCCTCTTTCTCCCTCTGTCAATCTGTCTTTGTCTGTCTCTTATTCTGTCTCTTTCCCTCTGTCTATCTCTTTGTCTCTCCCTAGCTCTGTCTCTATTTCTCTCTTTGTCTCATTCTCTGTCTCCCTATCTCTCCCTGTCTATCTGCCTCTTTATTTTTGTCTGTCTGTCTCTGTTTCTCTCTTTTTGTCTGTCTCTCTCCCAGTCTGTTTCTCTCTGTCTTTTTTTTTTATTCTCTATCTCTGTCTTTCTCTCCCTCTCTGTCTCTCTCTCAGACATGTCTCTTTATCTTTGACTCTCTGTCTTTCTCTCTCTCTTTCCGTCTCTTTTTTTGTCTCTCTCCCTATCTCTTTTTGTCTCTCTGCTTTTCTCTGTCTACCTCTGTGTGTTTCTGTTTCTTTCTGTGTTTCTATCTCTCCTCTGTCTGTCTCTCTAAATCTTGTCTCTCTGCTTCCTTCTCTGTCCCTATCTCTCTCTGTGTCTCTCAGCTGCCTTTTTTTTTTTTTAAAGACTATTCTCTTCCTGGGCCTCCTGCCTCGGAGAGGAACTCGGGGTCTCTCCCCGAGTGGGCCTGCCCCTGGCGAGAGCAGGGGGCTTTCATGAAGGCCGGGGCGGGTGGTACGGACAGAGTTTGCCCTTGAGCAGATGGGTCTGAATCAAAGGTTTCTTGGTGCATTCACTGTTTCTCTCTATTAATAGGGCCTCTGGTTTGAGGGGGGTTGAGAGCCGTGTGATTCCATCCCGGGACTCCTCCTTGGGTGCTTTTAAATTGTTCGTTAGGGAGATAAGATCTCCCGGAACAACACAGTAATTGTCCCTCCTCGGGAGCCAAGTGTGTGGAGTTGGCTCTTGGTGGGACTATTAATTTCAACAGGATGGGGGCTGGCCTGGGAAATTCCTGCAGTGCTGCCCAGCTGGGGTCTGGGAAGGGAGTGGGGGGTGGATGAGCGAAGGGAGGAAGGGAGCGTGCTCGGGCCAAGCCCCCGGTACCTGGCCCGGCCACACAGAAACAGCCCAGTTGAGAGCTGGAAGGGACCTTCCGAAAACTCTCTTCTGATCGCCTCCCCGAGCCGCCTGATTCATCCGTCCTCTCCCCCACTCTTCCATTTCACAGATGAGGAAACAGAGGCCCCAGAAAGGTAAAAATGAAGGCGCCGGGTGGGATTGGAACTCTGTCCTCTCCGGGCAGGATAGAGAGAAGTGAGTTTGGAGTCGGGGAACGTGGGTTCTGTCCTTGTCACCACTTACCTCTGAAAGGGAAGAGCCTTCTCTTCCTCTGGACCTCAGTTTCCTTTTCTGTCAGATTCAGGGATGGCCTCCCAGCTCCTTTCCCCTGAGTTCTCCCCAGATGCACTTTTCTCAGGTTTCTGTCCAGGAAGAGCTCGTTTCTGGCTGTTACTAATCGCCCTTAATCTCCAGGCTAGGCCAGAACCTGCAGTTAACCCCGAGGTTAAGAAATATGAGCAGCAGCTTCTGTTTGATTCCAACTAACCCTGTCAGGTCAGTAAAGTCCCGTTCTCCTGACAACCTGGGGAGGAAAGTGTGCTGCGGGAAGAATCTGCCCATTTTGCAGCTGAGGAAACCCTGGCTAAGAATAGGATCCGAGCCGGAAGGGATCCTCCTCCTCGCAGATTCCCTCATTTTAAAAACAGGGAAACTGAGGCTCTGAAAAGGTCACACAATAAAGGGAAGTGCCCCAGGGAGGTTTCTCCTAGGGGGAGAAAGAGGAAACCCAAACTGGCATCCGCAAGCTGGGGATCCTTTCAGGTTTGGAACCCTAGCTTCCTCATTTACCTCCTTCCAGATCTGTATCTGTGATGGCTCCATCAATCGAGCTTCCTCCTGACTCAGTTTCCTCATCTGTAAAATGGCTTCAGAAGCCCTGTGAGCCAGACCCAAATTCTTCTCTGGGGGACTAGAGTCTTAGAGCATCTCCTCAGTGGGCACAGGGAGAGAAGACCCCCACCCAAGGCCTTGAGTGCCGAGACAGGACCCTCCCCTGTGGCACTGAAGATGGTTTCCCAGGCAGCAGGACCCGCTGCTGGTGTTTGGTTGTGGGAGCCTTAGCGGGGTGATTGTTGATTCTGGGGCCATTTCCTAGGGCGCACCCCCCTCCTTCCCTCTCCGCTGTGGGACCTCCCGAGCCTCCGGGCCACAGAAATGTTCCCACACTTTGCTGCACCGCGGGCTGACCCTGCAGATGCCACAGTTTGCTGCTTTGAACTGGGCTGAGCTGACAGCCCTGGGCTGCTGGGAGCATTAGGCAGCTGGAGGAAGCCCGGGCCGCCGGGGCTCTGGGTTCGGCCCCGCTTGCTTTCCGTTGACATCCTGAGCTTTCCCTGCTTGTGCTTCTGGTTTTTTCAGACCAGGGGCCTTCTCAGCTTGGCCTGTGTCCAACATCCTCATTTACACAATGGGGAAACTGAGGCCAGAACAGGGTGGAGAGGGGAAGAGTCCTCCCCAGGACACTGAGACTGCCTGTTTCTTCTCAGGAAGCCCCCCCAGCTTGAGCTCTCCCCCTCCCAAACTGGGAGTACACTGTGAAATCTTGACCTTTTGGGATCTCTTTAGCCAGACTGCATTCAAGGGAACTGGCAGATTGTCCTGGCCCCTGCTCCCAGGCTGAGGGCCAGGCTCCCCGGGGAACTGCGGGAGGGGGAGGCGTCATTCTGATTTTTCTGCTCTGAACAAAGTGACATCACAATTGCCTGCCTGGTGTTCATTGTCCCCCGTCACTCCCCACCGAGTTCCTGGACTTGGCGTCTGGGGGAGCCGAATTCAAATCCCACCTGGGACCCTGACTGGCTTTGTGACCCCGAGCAAATCAAGGGACTCGCCTCTTCCAGCCTCCTTTTCCTTATCTGTTAAAAACTAGATTTTCAGCTGGAAAGGACTATTCCAGCTATTATTGTGTAGATAAGGAAACTGGTAATTTAGGGACGAAACCCAAACAATCCTTTTTCTCAGGATTACTTCCTATGGGAGGGTGGGGTAAAGGAAACAAGAATATAGACACAAAGTTAAATACAAAATTGAAACAGTTAATCAACAGTAGGTACTATGTAAACACGAAGAGAAAAATGGATAGTTTCCTGAGGGAGAGTACGAACTCCTCTCACTAATCTTCCACTGGGTCCACCCAATAATCATAATATATTTACATTTAGGGGGCAGTTAGGTGGTGCAGTGAATAGAGCACCAGCCCTGAAGTCAGGAGGACTTGAGTTCAAATCTGGTCTTAGATGCTTAGCACGTCCTGGCTGTGTGACCCTGGGCAAGTCACTTAACCCCAATTGCCTCAGCAAAAAAAAAAAAAAATTACATTTATGGAGCACTCCAAGGAGAAGAAACATGTATCAAGCATCTCTTGTGTGTGAGACACTGTGCTAAGTGCCTTGTAAAAATTCTCTCAATTGTTAATTTGCAAAGCACATCCTTTTTTTGCCTCTAATAATTTATTTTTCCAAATGTATGTTTTCAACATTCACATTTGTAAGGTTTTGAGTTCCAGTTTTTTTCTCCTTTCCTCTCCTATCCCAAGACAGCAATCTGACAGGTTATGCGGGTACTATCATTTTAAGTATATTTCCATATTTTTCGTGCTGTGAAAGAAAAATCAGAACAAAAGGGAAAAATCATAAGAAAGAAAAAGCAAACACAGGAAGATGAAAATAGGCTGCTTCGGGCCACAGTTAATTCTCTCTCTGGATGTGGGTGACACTTTCCATCCCAAGTCTGTTGGAGTTGTCTTGGATCGCCCAAGGAGAGCCACGTCCATCACAGTTGATCGTCGCACAATCTGTGCACAATGTTCTCTTGGTTCTGCTCACTTCACTCAGCATCAGTTCACGTCAATCTTCCCAGGCTTTTCGGAAATCAGCCTGCTCATCATTTCTCACAGGACAAAAATATTCCATTATATCATAGACCATAAAAGTGCATTTTAATTAATTAATCATTTGGGCCTAGGGGCTGGGGAGAGCGTGAAAAAGAGCTCTGGATCTGCCATCCAGAGGGCCTGAGTTCAGAGCCTTCCTCAGACACTTAGAAGCTGTGTGAGCCTGAGTGAAGATCGTAACTTTGGGGCCTCAGTTTCCATAGCTTTGTAGTTGATGAGAGGCTAAAATTGGATGACCCCCAAGATATTTCCTGCTATAATTCTATGCTCTATCTCCTTTATGTTATTTTAGGGGGGTCACCTATAGAATGAGGGAGTTTGGTTCTGTTCTATTTTGTCCCAGGAGGAGGCAGTACCAAAGATAAGGGTTAGAAGTTGGAAGAAGGCAAATTAGGCTTGTTAAGAAGTTTAAAGGAGTGGGAGGAGGGGAGGGAGGCGTAATTAGGTGGCTCAGTGAATAGGGCACCAGCCCTGAAGTCAGGAGGAAATAAGTTCAAATCTGGTCTCAGACACTTAATGCTTCCTAGCTGTGTGACCCTGAGCAGGTCACTTAACCCTAATCGCCTCGGTAAAAAAAAAAAAAGAAAGAAAGAAAGAAAAAAAAATTCTTAACTATTTAAAAATGTAATAGGTGTCTCTGGTCAGTCACTTTCTCAGTCAATATGCATTTATTAAGTGCCTACTGTGTGCACTGGAGATGCTGAGATAAAAATGAAACAGTTCCTGCCCTCAAGAAGCTTATATAGAGGAGGAAGCACATAAATTGTGTCTTTTATTGTCTCTCTTTTTTGTGCCTATTTTTTTTAGTGTCACAAAATTAATATGATATAATTTGGGGAAGGTAGAAGGATGGAGTAGTTGGTTCTCCCTCATTGGAGGTACTTAGGCAGATGGGGAGATTATAGGGGGATTTCTTACAAGACTAGATCTCACTCGATAACCTCCTAGGTCTAAGTCTGTGCTCCTAAGAGAAGGGATTTGTTTTGTTTTTTTTTTAATTTTTTGGTTTTTTTAATCTAGCTTAAATGTTAAAGGAAGCTGAGATATTTTGGAACAGTTTTGGTGTCCCGGGCTGCTTGGGCAGTCTCTGGACCCTTTCTCACCATCATGTTTTTCAATGCATAAAATGAAAGATATAGAATTACAAAGGAAGCCAATTCGATTAAAATAAAGATGTTATTTCCCTTCCCCCTTCCAAATTCACGGGTCCCCCCTGGGTACCCAGGCCAAGCATCCCGGCGCGGAGTTACGGGCTCTCAACTCTGCCAGAGGTGTCCTTTGGAAGGGGAGAGGAGGGAGCTGCTCTGGTTTCCTGACCCCCTGAATGCTGTCCTTGGGCTGACCTCATAGGAGGGGCCTAGTTGCTTGTGGATAGATGCCCGGCCTTAAACACACGTTGGAGTTTTGAATCGGGTTCTGTGGCGACTTCTGCTTCTTGTGACTTCATTCCTCGAGCCTCGGGCCCGAAGCCCTCCTTGGGCTGACAGAATCCAAAGGGCAGAGGGGCATCCTAATGTGGAAGCGGGCCCAGCTGGGCCTTGGCGACACATGAAGGAGGCGATGGCAGCCATGAGCATCCCCAAGGGCCAGCCCTGGCCCGCTGCCCCATGCTCACCCTCGCTGACTGGGATCCAGCAGCCTCCGGAAGAAAGTCAGTAAATCTCCCTGTTCTCAGCCCTGCTCTGTGAGGAAGCCGGGCCAGCTCGGCTGCTGAGGCATTAGACATATCCGGTATAGGGCAGGGGGAGCCTGAGAAGGTTTGGCCGGCCCCTGGCGCAAGGCTCCTTCCCGCCTTCATTTTCCTGAGCCAGACTTGGGGTTCGTCCTCCTTCAACAGAGCTGCCTGTCGGGGGGACCCCTCCATGGAGCACCCCCAACTAGGTGTGAACAGCCCTTAAAATGACCCTAGAGAATGCTGACACTTTAAGACTGGATAGAAGGCAGGCAAACCGGAGGAAACGAGCATTTATTAGGCACCTACTGTGTGCCAAACACTTTACCAATATTCTCTCACTTGATCTTCACAACCCAAGAAGGCAGGTGCTATTTTATAATTTGAGGAAACTAAGGCAAAGAATAAATAAACTTGCCACATAGCTATTAAATATCTGAAGGTGTATTTGAACTCAGGTCTTCCATACTCTAGCTTCATCTGCGCCAAACTCCTTGGATCCAGCAACCCGGTCTCCTGGCTGTTCCATGAGCAAGACCCTCCATCCCTCCCTCGGCTGTAGGGCATTCTCTCTGGCAGTCTGCCATGTCAGAAAAACTCTCTCTCCCCATCTCTGCCTCCTGACCTGTTCTTTTAAGTCCCAGCTGAAACCCTCCTTCCTTCTTTTTTTTTTCTTCTTTTAACTTCGTTCTTAATTCCAGTCCCTTCCCTTTGTGAATTATTTCCTATTCATCCTGTGTATATATTTGTTTGCCTCTGGTCTCTCTTTCTGGAGTAGCCCTCAGGTAGAGCTATGGCAGATAGATCAGGGACCCTGGAGTCAGGAAGATCTGAATTCAAATCCAGCTTCAGGCACTTAACCTTTCCCAGCTGTGTTACTTTGGACAAGTCACTTAACCCTAATTTCCTGCAAAAAAGAAAACAGAAAAGAAAAAGATTGTAAGCTCCTTGCCTGACACACAGTAGGTGCTTAATGTTTGATTGATCAGTCTTGTCCAAGGACTCACAGCTAATCAAGAGTAGAAACATGATTTCTGACCCAATTCCTATGATATGATAGAAAAAATAAACTATGATTTAGAACCCTGAGAATAGAAGTTGAGGTCCTCCCTTTGTATGACCCTCTATGAGCCTGTTTGCTCCTCTATGGGACTAGATGTTAAGGC
Organism: Antechinus flavipes; assembly: GCF_016432865.1. NCBI lineage: Eukaryota > Metazoa > Chordata > Mammalia > Dasyuromorphia > Dasyuridae > Antechinus > Antechinus flavipes. The sequence continues at coordinate 696,563,209 of NC_067398.1, forward strand.
AGCTAGGAGATACAGTGGTTAGAGCACCAGGCTCTCATCAAGCTTCTTGTAGGACGTGGAGTCAGTAAGATCTGAATTCAAATGTAGCCTCTAACGCTGGCTAGGTGACTTTGGGCAAGGGACTTCACCACTGCCTACCTCAGTTTCCTCAGTTGTAAAATGGAGATAATAACAGCCCCTTTTTCACAATATGAGGATCAAATGAGATAACATTTGAAAAAGTGTTTAGCACATAGTAGGTGCTATTTAAATACTTATCCCCTCTTCCTTCCCCTCTAAGATCGCTCCCAGCTGTAACCCATCTTCCCTGAATCCGCTCACTCCACATTCAATGTTGTCATTTCACCAGGTCAGGGTACAGTGTTCCATGGAAGTAGAATTAAATGGATGAATATTGCAGTATCCAAAAAATAATATTGCAGGCCGGGGTCAGGACTGTCTTATTTTTTGCCTTTGTAAGCCCCAAGGTCTCGCTCAAAGCCCAGCTAAGGAGAGATGTTCAGTGAATGCTTGTGGAATCGACTCCAGTTAATTCCATAATTCTAAATGACTCCACTTGGTCTTTTAAAGTCTTGTTGCCTTTTTGCCTAAAGAGCGAATGAGATCTGGACAAGTGAGGTCATCTGGTTGGTGCCTCGGTCTTCCCAATGCCCTAGAATGGGCTTCCTTGGAACTTTGCAGTAAAGTCTGAAAGAAGAAAGCCTCCTGGCTCTCCATCATTTTCCTGGCTTGCGTTGACCTCCCCAGAGTATTGTTCGGGAAGCACCTTCTCGTGGTAGGAGATGGGGAAGGGTCAGAGCTCACAGCTGGAAGTTTGTAAAGGACTCACTGGTCTCTCTTCTGCTCTTCCTTGGACCTAGGGATAGTGCCTACCCTCCAGCAACTTACAGTTTAATGGGGGGGACATATACAAAGCAAGCTATCTGCAGGATAAAAAGGGAAGACACTGGAATGAAGAGGAATTGAGGAAAGTTGCTCTCTTCTGCCCTGAGCCTCATTCCCATTACTTCAGAGCAAGGGGATGCTCCTTCTTCATCTTGGGCCACCTGATGGAAAGAGCTCGGGACTTAAAGTCACAGGGCTTGGATTCAAGTTCTGACTTTGACTCTGATTAGCTATGTTAACCTTGGACCGATAAATTTATCCCAAAATGGGGAGGGCTGCCTTGTAAGGAAATGAGCTCCTCATCACTTCAGGTGTTCAAAGAAAGACTGGGTGATCGCTTCTCAAGGATGCTTAGGTTCAGACCTATAGAGCATGGAAGGGACCCAAGAGACCTTCTATTCCATATTCCCCTTTACAGATAAGGAAACTAAGGACCAAGGAGGTATAGGGACCTGGCATCAGAGGATCATGGGTCTAGGTAGAACTGGGAAAAAAAAACCCAGAGACCTTTTAATCCATATTCCCCTTTACAGATAGAGAAACTGAGGCCCAGAGAGGGAAAGTGCTTTGTCCTGGATCACACAGCCAGCAAGTGTCCTGAGTCTGTTTTTCTTTCTATAAAATGGGGTTAATAGTATTAATATCTTCAGGACACCGGGAAGCTTAAGTGGGACAGTTTATAAAAAGTATTTTACAAACTTTAAAGTGTTAGCTAAATTTCACTTACTATACAAAATTTCCTAAGGCTTTTCTGGGTCAACGATAAGTGATTCTAAGCTAGTGCTGAATTTACCCAAGAGACTCATTTTGGGTTGTGTGTTTTTTTTTTCCCTACAGGCCAGAGGCTTCTCATTCACTCATTGTTTCATTCATTGTTTCATTCATTCTGTCAGTTGACAAGCATTTTATTAAGTGCTTATTACTTAAATAGTAGGCCCTGTGGCTACAAGGACAGAAGTCTCTGCCTTTAAGGAACTTTCATATGGACTGTGTGGGAAGATTACAATATGCTCAGAGATAAGTAAATAGAGAATATAAACAAAATAAATGCAAAAAAAAGTGTCCGTAATAAATAGATCTTCCAAATGAAAGCATTTACTCTAACGACAAGAGCAATCTGATAAAACTTGTAAACTTCTTTACAGAAGAATGTTTTATATGCATAAAATTTTAAAAATGGGTTACAAAGGAAGCCAGTGATGATTGAAATATGGTTTCAAAATATTAAAAGAAGAAGAAGTTTCATAGACTCTCGGTTAAGAACCCCTGGTCTAGGGAATCCAAAAAAGCATAAAATAGATCATGGGTCTTGAGCTGAGCCTTTTTCTAAGAGGCAGAGGTGAGGAGAGTGCATGTCACCTGTACAAAGCTAAGGAGTATTCATGAGGGGAACATCGAGTCGATGTGGGATATCAAGATAAGTCAGGCTGTGATATCAAGCAGAGGAGAGTATATATGAGGAGGAGGTCCCCAAAAGTCTTCATAAAGCAGTAAATTTTCATAGGAATTGTTGTAAGATTTTAGGGACAATGTATGTTTTTCCATTTCTATTTCCTCTCCTGCTTGGTCCCTTTTAAAGGAATAAGTCCCAGATTTATATCTCATCGTGGGGCTTAAGAAAAATACTGAATTTGGGGTCCCAGAATCTGGATTTAGATTCCTTCCTCATTCCCTCAGTAGTCTATGTGAATCATGGGATGGCTGCTTTGCCTCTGGAAAATAGGGGATTGGATGAGATGCCCGCTAAGGTCTCTTCTAGCTTATGTTTTTGATGTTTTTACTGGAGTTCCCAGGGTTCCCTGGTGAAAAGGTGGGTATAGACATTTAAGAGGATAGATGAATGCAGCTGTCTGACCCCAACGCAGCATGGGAGAGCTTAGAAATCATATACCAAACTCTTCTTCCCAAATTCTTTCTTTGCATTAAGTTCTCTGGTGTCTTATCATTTGCCCCTCATTCACCTATGGATTCACATAGCTGGTGGGCTGTGTCTCCTGGCCAGTGTCTACGTGTTTTCTATGGTCATTAGTAATAATAATGATAATGATGATGATGATGATGATAATGATAAATGTCTAGCATTTCTGTAGCCATTAAGGTTTGCTAGTATTTACATTCATCATTCCACTGGGGCCTTCTAAGAATCCGGTAGGGTAAATTCTCCAGGGATTATTCTCCCCCACGACTAACAAGGAACAAGAGGCTCCAGTTAAACTTCCCAAATTTCTGGGAGAAATTCACTTCTGGGTCTCCGCACTCATTCTTTGACTCAGGGTGGTCATGTCCAATGTGGGTTTCATGAACTGAAATGAAAGATGCTGGAGACCGGGATGCTGGAGGCTGGCCCAGCCAGGAGGAGAGTGATTCACCTGGAGGAGGGCCAGGCCAGCATCTTTCAGAGTTTCTCACCCTTGTGAATTCATTGGCCCCAGTCCCCAGCCCTTGATTCCAGGAAAGAGGAAACTCAGGGGCCTCGAAGGGAGGGGCCAGAGCTCTAAGGCCCTTCCAGTTTGGACAGTCTTTGTTCTAAGGCTCCTTCCAGTTCTGAGCATTGTGTCCTAACCAAGGTCCTTCCTCCCGTTTCTGACATCCTATATGCGAAGGGCACTCCCAGCCCCGACATCCTTTGTTCTAGCTCTCTTCTAGCTCTGACTCCCAGATCTGATGTCCTATGTTTAAGGTCCCTTTTAGTTCTGACATCCTATATGCTCAGGGCACTCCCTTCCACGACATCCTTTGTTCTAGATTTCTTCTAACTCTGATATTCTATATTCCAAGTCCTTTCCCAGCTCTGACATGTTGTCTATGGTTCTAACATAAAGAGGGCCTTATGTAGGAGAGAGAGCTGTTGCTGGAGCCCGGATCTCCTGAACCTCTGACAGTTTTCTTTCACTTCAGATTAAGAGGTAGTTTTCTTCCCAGAATTTGAACCCAGATCCCCCAAAACCAGCCATGTGAGAGTTATGGGGAAAGAGAGGACGATTATGGAAGGCGGGGTGGTCAGCAAAGGCTTCTGGAGGATCCAGTGGGTAGAGAGCTGGAAGTGGTCTGGGAGGCTTTCTGCTTTAACTCTCTCATTTCAGAGCCCAGAGGGACTTGCCCTGGGTCACGAAGCTTAATAAGTGTCAATGGTGGTTTTGAATCCAGGCTCCTTTCCATGGAAGGGGAGGGTCTTCCTGGTGGAGCTTGCAGCATCCTCCGGAGAAGGCCCGGTGACCGGCCTCCGCCTCCTACTCAGCCCCCCCTCCCTCCCTTTTTGTGTCTTACAGCTCAGTCCCCCTGCCTCGGCCCCGGCAATGAATGGGCCGGCCCTTCAGCCTTCACCCTCCTCGAACCCCCGGGGCTGGAGCGAATTCTGTGAGCTCCACGCCGTGGCCACCGCCAAGGAGCTGGCCAAGCAGTACTGGCTCTTTGCCAGCGAGCACCCCCACCATGACCTGCTGGGGGCCGACCACTTCTCGCTGCAGTTCACGGACCTCTTCCAGCAGTATTTCCGACACGAGGTGAGAGAGGGCTGGGCGATGCACCAGCTCCGGCTGCGGCCCTTCACCTCCCGGGTCCGGGACTATCGAGAGACGGGCCGGAGACACACGGATGGCTCGGCGGCGCCCCCCAAAGCGGAGGCGCCCGCGGACGCCGGCGAGCGGACCCCCGAGGTCGCCGCCCAGCCCCTGCCCAAGGCCCGGAGCTCCGAGGAGCTCACAGGGGGCGCTTCGCCTCTGGCCTCTCCTCGCTCCATCGCCCATTACTCTTTTCACCACCTGCGAAGGAGCCTTCGCCATATCTTTCGACGCCGTCCTTCGGAAACGCTGACCTCCGGGGAAGGAACAGCCGAGGGTGAGACGGGTGACGCCCCTTCGAAACATGGCCTGGCCAAGAAAATCCTGCCCTGGAGCCTGTCCAGGGAGCCGGCTCCTGAGGCTCGAAAGGAGGGAGTCCTCAAGTACGGGCTGGTGGACGAGGCCACCATGGACAGCGGGGCCCTCCGCCAGCGCGGGCGGCTGGTGTTGAGGAAGGCGGCGAGCCCTGAAGGTGGCGAAGACTACGTCCTGGAGCTCTTCGATCCCCCCAAGGTAAGAGCTGCCCCCTTCTTCCCTCCAGTCAGCCCTCGGGCTCTCTTTGGGAGAGCGGATTTTCTGCCCGGTGGGGCCCGTGATCTGGAGATCAGCAGGAGCTAACCGTAATCGTTCTTCACGTTGGCGAGGTTTCAGATCTCCTGGATATTCTTCTCTGGTCAAGGAACTGACCGGGCGTTCACGGGAGTGGAGGGGAGGGGGGGAGGGGAGGAGAGGGGGACTCGGTAGTCGCCGAGGCGATGGTCTTGCGGTCAAAGGCATGAGGATGCTGTGAACTCCCAGGGAGACTCAGGGGTCCCCGAGCTACTTTAGGGTGAGGAGGAAAAAAGAGAGGTCTTCTATTGACTCCACAAGGGGGCACGCACGGCCCCCCCAACCTGGTGCTGGGGGGTTGGGCAGTCTTTTGGGGGGTCTGTGTATTTCTGGAATTGGCAGTGGCGTGGTCTCAGTGAGGACCTGGGGATGGGAGCTGTTGACCAAGGACTTTGGGAATTAATTTCTCTCTCCTTCTCTTTTTTTCTTCCTGTCTATTTTTTTATCTCTACTTCCTCCTTTCTTTCTCTTTCCTCTCTCTCTGCTTTTCTTTCTCCCCTCTCTGTCTCCCTGTCTCTTCTTCCGCTCTCTCTGTCTCTTGTTCTCTGTCTCTCCTTCCCTTTTTTTTTTTTTTTTTTTTTTTTGCCATCACCTCCTTTATCTGTGTCCTTATTTGAAAAGTAAGTCAAGCTTCAAACTGCCTTTGGACAGGGTCAAAAGAAATAGACAGTGGGAAAGGTGATGGAAGAATGGGTGTTGGTGATGTTCTTACAACTCTTTAAGTGTGCCGTTTAAGGGAATGTGTTTTTATTAGAAGAATGTATTTATTTGTGCCTGTCAGACACAAAATTGTCATGAGGCTCCAATGAGACATTGCCCCCATTCTAGCGTGGACCCCCATTACTTCACTCTTGGACTATTGTAGTAGCCTGCAAGTGGGTCAAAGCCTAGCATCTCTCCCATTCCAGACCGTCCTCCGTTTAGTGACGAAAGGGATTTTCCTAAAAATCAAGTCTACCCATGTCAACCCACTACTCAATAAACTCCACTGGCTCCCTATCGCCTCCAGGAATAAATACAAAGTGCCCTTCCTAATCCAGCTATTCCTACAGTTCTGCTCTTCTTACACCTTACTCCCTCCCAAACACGACACTGCTCCATGAACAAGACTTTCCATTCCTCAGCTCTGGGCAATCTCTCCAGCCATCCTCCTGGTCTAGAATGCACCCCCTTCTCATCTTTGCCTATCCTCCTCCTCTTCCATTAAGTCCCAATTGAAATCTCCCTTCCATCTTCAAGTTTCTTCAACCACTCCATCTCAGTGTCTCTCTTTGCTAATTATTTCCTATTTATCCTGTGTATAGCTTGCTTTGTATATATATGTTTTCATGGTGTCTCCCCCATTAGATTGTAAATTCCTTCGGGACAAGAACAGTTTTTTTGCCAGTTTTTATATCCCCGACACTTAATGCCTGACATCCTAGTCCCTTAATATTGAATTGGGTCTCTTCTTTCCAGCATCTGGACAATCTTTCTTATGTCTGGTCTAGCTTTTGTGTTTCTTCGGGCTTGACCTTTTCTTGTCTCCCATCTAGACCACTGGGCAGGGGACAGAGGAGCAGGACATCCCTGAGGATGGGTTGGTCCCTGTTGAGTGAATTAGTCACAAAGAACAACTCTTTGATCCTCAGAAGTGGCGAATTTGCCAGGAAAGTGGGGCAAGGTGCCAGGATGCCTTTTTACCATTTTTCAGTCTCACCATTAATCTGCTCACTAACTTGTGCCCCGACAATCCCAAACCCCAGCTTGGTAACCACAGATATGAACACAAATCAGCCATGAACAACCAGAGAGGAGAGAGAATGCAAGGGGTAAAGGTAGTTGGCAGTATCAAAGGCTGAAGAGAGGTTGAGAAGAAGAAAAGGCCATACTTACTAGCTGTGTGACTTTTGGCAAGTCACTACACCTGTTTGCCTCAGTTTAATCATCTGTAAAACTGGGATTGATAATAATAGCACCTACTCTTCCATAGTTGTTGTGAGGAGATTTGTAATTAGCACAGAGCTTGTACATAATAGCTACTATGTAAATACTAACTACTGCTATTTTTCATTAGATTTGGCAATTTGGAGATGAGTAATTTGCAGTCATAGTAATGACTGAAACATGAAAAGAGAGTGAGAAAAGCAGAAGTAGAAGGAACGGAGCAGAGATGGCTTTTTCAAGGAATTTAGTTGAAAAGGAGAGGGGAATCCTGGGGAAATAGCTAATGGGGAAGGTGGGAAAGAGCAATGATTTTGGAAAGGCAGGGAAAATATGAGCGTGTTTGTCAACAGCAAGAGACTGGGAGAAATTAGAGACCAGGAGCAATTTGTAAGAAAACACAAGTGGGAATGGAGTCATATAGGGAGGGGTTAGCTTTGGCAAGGAGACTGGCCACTTTCTCAGAGATTGGAGTGAAGGGGGATCTAGATGATAATGTCAGAAAGATGTGGGAGAAGGAAAAGAGAGCACTCTTGGTGAATGTCTCAATATTTTCAGCGCAGAAATAAGAAATTAGCTAAGAGAACAGAGACACAAGAAGGCTTGGAGCTACTCCTGTGTGATGAATAAGGCAGAGAATGGATAAGGGAGAAATATGAGGATTGCCTTGCTGTAGTGAGAGCCCAGTACAGAACAGATGGCATTCATTTGTATGAGTGGATTCAACTTCCGACACTTCAGTTTAGTGGCATGAAAATCAGAGGCAGATGATGGGAGCAAATGGCGTTGGGGGTTGACAGTGTGATTGATTTTTTATAGGACAAGGAGGCGATATTATGGTTGACCAAGGGGGTTAAAGTTGGGAAGAGAGTGTGTAGTCAGTGCAAGGATGGTGGGCTGGGAAGAAAGGAAAGTGGGGGTAAGTATTGTCATGGAAAGGACAAAGTTCAAAGTTACAAGGCAGCTGGGAAAAGAGGGTGATAAGAGATTATGATCAACTCAAGGAATTTCAGAGTTCATTAACTTGGAAGGGTAACTTCATGGGTTATGAATAAAGATCAAGAGTCCTTATCCAATGTGTAGCTGAAGTGGAGTGAAGTAACCACTTGCAGGAATGAGTAGCCTGGGTAGCATTATGGGGGATTGGGAAAAGCTTCTGGGACAAGGTGGGATGTTAGAAGGAAGTCAGGGAAGCCAGGAGGTGGAGATGAGGAAGAAGGGTACCTCAGGGATGGCCAGAGAAACTGCCCAGAGCTGAGAAATAGAGCATCTTGTTTGAGGAACAGCCAGGAAGTTGGAAGGAAAATTGGAAAGGTGGGAGAGGAACAGATGGTAAAATGCCTTAAAGACCAAACCTGAGGAAGTTCTGTTTGATCCTGGAGGTGATAGGGAGCCCCTGAAGTTTATTGAGTAAGGAAGTCCTGTATTTTAGGAAGGTGAGTGGAGATAGACTGAGGCAAGCAGACCTACTACAGGGAGGAGGGAGGACTGTTACATGATCAATCCTGTATTTTAGGAGTGGAGGATGGACCGGACAGACCCTTGAGGCAGGCAGACCTAGTAGGAGGCTCTTGTGTGGGATAGTCCAGGGAGAAATGGTGATGGACTGCACTAAGGTGTTGACAGTCGGGGGAGAGAAGGATACACATTGGAGAGATGGTGTAAAGGTGTAATTAAAAGGGTTTAGTGACAGATTGTAGTGACAGTAGGAATGGAGTCATATATGGAGGGGTTGGCTTTGGCAAGGAGACCGGCCACTTCCTCAGAGATTGGAGTGGAGGGGGACCTAGATGATAAGGTCAGAAGGATGTGAGATAAGGGGAAGGGAGCACTCTCTTGATGAATGCTCTCAATATTTTCAGTGCAGAAATAAGTCAAAATCCTTAGCTAAGAGAACAGAGACACAAGAAGGTAGGGGTGTGTGTGTGTGTGTGTGTGTGTGTGTGTGTGTGTGTGTTGGGAGACTGGGAAGATGAAGTTATAGGAAAGATAAGAGAGCAGGGTTTTGGAAAAAAAGACAAGAGATGTTCAGCGAGTGTCTGAAAATGGATCCATTGAGAAAGGAAGTTTGTTAATTATAGAACAAGCATTCCAGAGAGCTTATGAACATGGGTGAGCAGCTATAGAAGGAAGTAGGAGAGATGTGGATGGAAATAAGGAAGTGGAAAGCAAGAGATGCAGAAGAGGGTTTATTAATCAGTATCCAAAGCATCAGTAAACCTGGGATTAGGAAAATAAAGACACAGAATGCTGGTCACTGAGGAATGAGTCTAGGCAGAGAATCAGTGGGTGAGGGGAAGCCCAATGAAGGAAGCAAGGGAGTAGAATGTTCAGGGACTCCCTTGAGTTCAGACCTAGAAGCAGGAGGTGAGGTTGTAGCCTTTCATGCCCTGTAGACCATACTACGGTCAGGAGCTGGAGGAGGTAATCTAAAGCCTATTTGGGAGGCAGGGGCTAGCTGTGGAAGAAGAGTTCATAGCAGGAGCACCCCTGACCACTGGTATTAGGAGAGAGAGAGAGAGATGGCTTGCTCTTTCCTCTTCCCCTTCCTCATAAGGGTGTCCTGGTTTGCTGAAAACACAAAGAAAGATTGCTGTGTATGGAATACACAGTGCTCCAGAAATAGATCAGAGAAGAACACAGCTATTTGAGGTCATAAGTGGAAAATTATTAGAGATCTTAGTAATCTCATCTATGAAATGGGGATACTGACAGCATTTGTCTATAGGGTTGAGAATGAGAATGTCCAAAAAATGCCTTGGGATCCTTCAAGTTGTATCTGTGTGTGTATGTACACACACACACACACACACACACACACACACAGACATACATGTCATCTCTTTAACCTTCTAGCCCCAAAATTCTTAACTTATTTTTTGTCAAATTTCTTTTGTTCATTTTGTGAATTTTTCCAGAAGAATGTTTTTTAAATGCATAAAATAAAATATGTAGGATTACAAAGGAAACTAGAGTTATCAAAATATTTTAAAATAGTTTACAGACCCATTTTAACAGGTAATTGGGGGGGGGGGAATAAAATGTGTGTGTTTGTAAATAAAGTCTGTAGACCCTAGCTTAATTTGAACCCTTTTTTAGTAGAATGACTTCACCCTGAGGTCAGAAATGGTTTCACATCTGTCTTTATCTTCTCAGTGCCTGGAATACAGTAAGCGCTTAATAAATGGTAGATAGATGGCTAGAGGAAGGAAACTTCATTCATTTAATATGCTTCTGTTTTTTTAATTTCTTGGATTCTTAGAATCTGAGTTAGAAAGAACCTCAGAGCAAGAGCCCACCCAGGATACCCCACCCAAGCAGAGAGATGTGGGCACTGGGGCTAACATGCTGGATTTGGAGGAAGGAGGACTTTGCTTTTCTTCCTGGGGTTGCGCTCAAAAGGACTGACCATTTTCAGGCTCAGTTTTTTCCTGTAAATTGGAAATTTCGATAATAATTCCTCCAGTATTTCTTTCTTGGGATTGTTGTAAAACGGGTGAGAAAGGAAATGTATGTAAAGTGCTTTGCTTCTCTATTCATTTCTTGTCGATCTGCAGCTTTAAAATTAGTCAGTAAACATTTATTAAGTACCTACTAGAACTTGGGCTCAGAGTTCCTTATAAATGGCTATTGTTATTCCTTTTTTTTCATTTCATTTTTCATTTTTATTTTTGCTTGTTATTCTTAAGGAACTATTCTGTGCAGTGTTTTGTGCTGGGAACTGAGATAAATGATCTTTCCCCAAATGAGCTCATCACTAGGAGCCAGGGAACGGACTGTATTGTTGGGCCGGTTCTGTTCAGGAAGATTTTTTTCCCCTTATCTTCCACCAAAATCTGCCTCCCTGAAACTTTGCCCTTTGGTACTAGTTCTGTCTCGTGGCTAATTCTCGGGACAGCCCTTCAGAGACATGTCATTTCAGGAACCTAGTTGTTTATAAATATGTGTTCATAAATAGTAGGCGTTTAATAAGTATTTATTGATTGCTCGATTGAATAATCGATTATTGCATAATAATAATTATTGTTATATAATTAAGCAATAATTATTCTAAATATATTAAAATAATAATAAAGCAATGCATTATTGGTAGGGATGAATATCATCCAGAGGAACCGAGTGGATTAATGAGGGAGGTGTGTGAAAGGGCTCTGCTGTGAAAGAAAATAGTCACTTGTCCCATCGAGGCAGACTTCCTCTCAGCCTTCTTGGACTTCAAGCCCTGGTCTGCATGGAGTCCTCCCGAGGGGGATTTCAAAACATAAAATCTCACAACTTGGGAAGGGAAAATCCTTAGAAGAAGAAAGGTCAGATCTTGAAGGGCAGCTTTCCAAACCTAAAATATCAGAACTCGGAGGGATCTTAGGGAAACACCTGATCCGACTTTCTCATTTTTCAGATGAGGACACTGAGCCTTGGGAACAGGGCTGGTTCTGGAACCCAGATCCCCTGGGCCAATATCGGAGTCTGTCTCCAGAACTAGACTGCCTCTGTGTGTGTCTGGGAAGGAGGAGACATGGAGGAGCCCTCTCCCTCTCCCCTCCCCCTTCTCTCCTGGGCCCCAGTGAGAAAACTTGTATTTGTGGGAAAGCGGAAGCCACCCTTCAGCTCGGAATGAAAGGGACGTCCTGTGGAGGCCCCGCTCCGCTTCCTCTCCGAGCCAGGAGGCAGGCCGGGAGAGCAAGCAGGGAATGTGGGACGGAGGCCGCTGGCTCTGGGGCCAAGCCCCCCTCCCTTCTGGCTCAGGGATGCCCAGGGTGGGGGCGCAGGGAAGGGCACCTTAAAGCGGAAGTGAAAGTTCTCAGCTGGGCAGATCATCAGGGACATCAGGAACAGGGAGAGGGCAGCGGGAGGGGAGGAGAGGGGGCCGGCCCCCATCCCTGTTGTCGGACCTCCCGGTCTGTTGGGGGGGTCTTCCACTAGCAATATGGATGAAGCTGCCCCAAGGCTGAATTTCAGAGGTACATTAGGACAGCCTCCTCACAGTAAGAGTTGTCCAAAAGCATTGTGGGCCCCTCCCCAGATGCTGAGGTCACTGAAGAGCCTGATGGGACCCTCCCCAGGAATACTGAGAGAATCCTCTCCTGACCGTCCCTCAGAACATGAGAGCTCCTGTCCATATGGAGAGTGTCCCAGAGGAGGGAGGAACCCTGGTGTCCACAGCCTCCATGGACTGAGTGACTTTGAACCAGTACCCTTATTTCTTTGAGCCCTGTTTTTTTTTTTTTTTTGGTCTGTAACATGATTTGTAAAGGTCCCTCCCAGCTCTGACATCCCCTGTTCTAAGACCCCTCCCACTCTGACATTATCTGTTCTAAGACTTTCCTAACCCTAACCCTAAATTCGCGCTGTTCTGAGACCCTCCCACTCTGACGTTCCTTGTTCTAAGGCTTCTTTCAGCTCTGATATTCTAGACTAAATTTTGGACTAAATCTCCAGTCCAAGCTGGAACGAACCTAAAATAGAGATGTGAGTCATCCCAAGTCTGAAATCTCTGACCTTCACAAGTGGGAGAAGGTGAAAGGCAGGGTGGTAAAGCAGAGATGACTGGACTCAGTCAAAAACAAACATGTTTTCAGTTCAATCAGAGAAGCATTTATTAAGCACTTGTTGTATGTAAGCCACTGTGCTTGACAACTATGTGGAGGAAAAAAAAATCTCTTCTCCCCAGAAGCTTCCAGTCTGCTAGGAGAAAGGATGAGGAGAAAAAGTGAAGAGAAAAGTCTTTGAACAAAACCGTCCTGGAAATGACATAAAGACTCACCTTATTATCTACAGTGGCTGGATGGGAGTGGGGTCACTGGGCCTTCCAAAGACTCTCCAAAGCTGAGTCTGGAGCAAGTGAGAAACAAAAGGAGCCCTTCTGGCTAGGTAACTCCCTAATCTGAGCCTCAGCTTCCCCTTCTGAGAAATGGGACACATTCTCCACTCATAGCATTATGGGAAAGAATGTTTTGTTTAAGTCAGTTCATCAGCAAACATTTTTTAAGCTCCTACTGTGTGCCAGACACTGCTTTGGATAAGCCTGAAAGTGCCCTAGAAATAAAATTATTATTATTTTAGAAGTTTTAGGTATTGGCTTTTTTAGGAGTGTGCCCTTCAGAGATCCTAGCTGAGAGGCCCCCAAGTCCATTTTACAGAGAAGGAAACTGAGGCTCACAGAGTTTCCCAAAGGGACTACTTTGAATTATTCCCCATCCATTAAAGCCCAACTGAACAGCCTGATCTCCCTGGTGGATAACAGCCTTTCCCAGACACTCAGAGACCCGGAACAACATTTTGTTCTGTGATTGGTTAATCAGGAGACCATTGCTGTAATCTAGGTGAGAGCAGGTGAAGGGACCTGAATTAAGGTCGGAGCTGTTCAGGCTGGGAGAGGTCATGGAGGTGAAGTGTCTTATGGGAAAGGGGGGCAGCCAGAGTGAAGGGAAGGGGCCCGGGAAGGGCAGAGAAGTCCTGGGAGACTGAGCGGCTCTGCCTGAGGGTCCCGGGCTCCAGGTGCTTGTGACCCGGGCCAGTCCTGATCTGGGCCCAGGGCCTCCGCCCGGGGGCCTCCTGAAGGCAGCCGGCCTCGGGAGGACAAAGGCTGCCCCATTTCTTCTCCTTGCCGTGCTTTCCCTTCTGGCCTCCTGCTGCGGCCCCCCAGTGTCTGGCCTGTTTTTGCAGAGCTGTCTTAGAAAGCGGCCCCTTCCTGATTCCCCGGGGAGCCCTGGCCTGCGAGGGCCGGAGGGGGGGCTCCTCCACTTCCTCTGCACCAGCTTCCTAAATAGCTCTCTGTCGGAAGCGGGCGCGCATTCCTCCCCCGGCCCCAGGACACAGCTGGGGAGAGTCTGCTCCTCCCGGCCTGGGGGAAGGGCAGGGGCGGGACCCAGCAGAGGACGCTGGGGTGGTGGCTGAGCCCCCCTGCGCTCACGGCAGGGGCCCGGGCTCCGGGCCCTGGGACTGAGGAGCTCCTGGTGGGGGAAGGGTGCCGGTGGAGCAGGTGGAGGCTGCTGGCCTGCCCACAGGGAAGGTGCTCTTCCTGGAGCTCCAGCGATTTCTGGATGTGGCCAGTAGGGATGGATTTATGCCGTCTCTTCTGTGTGTCAGTCCTTATTGTGTGCCCTACTGTGTGCCAGTCCCTCCTGTGTGTCCTACTGTGTGCCAGTCCCTACTGTGTGCCAGTCTTTGATGTGTGCCAGTCCCTACTGTGTAAGTTAACACAGTACATGTTTAATAAATTCTCATTAAACTGAACAAGGTATTGATGTAATGGAGAGGGCAGAGTTCTTGGTGTGTTAGTAAGATCTGGGTTCAGATCCTGCCCCCCACCCTAATCGTGTGACCCCCATCAGGTTACTAAAACTTTCTCTTCCTCAGCCTCCCAGCTCTGACATCCCCTGTCCTAAGACCCTCCCAGCCCTGACTTCTTCTCCAACCTCTCCCAGGTCCTGCGTTTTCTGTTCTGACTCCGTCCCCCTCTCAGGTACCCCAGTTCCCAGGAGCCCGACTCCAGGATGGTCTCACTCGGCTTCCTGCTTGTATCCTTCCAGGGAAGTCTTGGGTCCATCCTTGAGCCGGTTCCGGGTCTCGAGCCGACGGGGTTATATATAGCGGACAGGGACACATACCTAGAGGAAACATGAACACGCTCGCCGGGGCTGACCGGCGGCCAATTTTCAGCCGAGCGAATTCTTACAGCCAAGTTATAAACCCATGAAATTTGGGATTTGCAGCGGAAACCCAGGCAGACAGTTATTGAGTCCAGATGTCAGGGCAGGAAGAAGAAGGGATTTTCATTTTCCCCGCCTGGGCAGTGACGCACGGTGAGAGAAGCCATTTTAGCTGCCCCCCCTCCCCACCCACTTCCTGGAACCTGGAGGCCAAAGGACTGACCACTTTCTTCCCATTGCTGGAACGGGGGTAGGCGTTGGTTGTGTGGGCTGGGGTTCTGGGAAGGGAAAGGCTGGGTAATATCTGGGAAAGAATGCCGGATTTGGAAGCAGAAGACCCAGGGAGCCCCTTCATCCCTCTAGCCCTATAAAATGAGCTCAAGAGGAAGGAAGGAAACAAGTATTAAAGCACCTACTAAGTGACAGACACTGGTTTGCTAATATATATCATTTTGATCCTCAGAACTCTAGGAGGTGAGTGCTATTATGAATCCCAATTTTACAGATAAGGAAACTGAGGCAAATAGATTAAGTGACTTGTCCAGGGTCCCGCAACTAAGAAGTATCTGAGGCGAGATTTTAACTCAGTTCTTCCTGACTTCAGGACCATTGCTGGTGCCCCTAGTGAGGATCCTAAGAAGTTTCCTGTCAGATATACATGTTTTAGACTTCCATTAGGTGTCCAGTCCTTCAAGAGACCTGCCCTTCTGGCTTCCGGAGCAAGAGGGAGATCCTGAATTTTGCTCTAGAGTTGTGTGTGTGTGTAACCACATTGGGCAAAACCATGAAAGAGGGACTTTGTAATAACTGACCTAGTTAAAATCCCACTTCTGTCACTTCCTCTTGGTCCCCTTGGGTCTCAGTTATCTCATCTGTAAATTGGGGATTATAATATCAAAATAATTTTCATAGAGGTGAGGATTAAGTAAGTCAGATCAAGTCAACAAGCATTTATTAGGCACTGACTATGTGCCAGGTTCTGGCTAAACCAGGGGTACAAAAATAAGCCAAAACTAGGCTCTAACTCTCAAGTTTTCAGTCATTCATTTAATAAGCATTTATTAAACACCTACTATATACCAAACACTGGTATATCCTCAGCGCTGAGGGATGCTTCTGTTGCTCAAGAAATTCTCAGCCCAATTGAGAGAACAATCTGCAAATAACTAAGGGCAAAGATAGAGAATAATTTGAAAGTAACTAAGAGAAGAAAGTACTAGGATGAAGGGGCTGAGGAAAGACTTCTTGTGGAAGGTGGATTTTAGTAAGGTCTGAGCCAGGGGGATAGAGAGGAAAAAGGAGAGAATCTCAGCTTTTTCAGTGGAATTTGGATCAAAAAGATGGGGGGGCGGGGGAGAGGAGAAATGCAAATTAAAACAGCCTTGATGTACCATCTCGCACCTGTCAGATTGGCTTAGATGACAGGAAAAGATAATGATAAATGTGGGAGGGGATGTGGGAAAACTGGGACACTGATACATTGTTGGTGGAATTGTGAATGGATCCAACCATTCTGGAGAGCAATTTGGAACTATTTCCATAGTTTCCATAGAGCACCAAACGGTGCAAACCCTTTGATACAGCAATGTTTCTACTGGGTCTGTACCCCAAAGAGATCCTAAAGGAGGGAAAGGCCCCACATGTGCAAAAATGTTTGTAGCAGCCCTTTTTGAAGTGGCAAAGAATTGGAAAATGGGTAGATATCCGCCAATTGAGGAATGGCTGAATATTTGGTATATAGAGTAATGGAATATTACTGTTCTATAAAAAATGAAGAATAAGTTGATTTTAGAAAGGCCTGGAAAGATTTATATGAACCGATACTGAGTGAAAGAAGCAGAACCGGGAATACATTGTACACAGTAACAGCAAGATTGTGCCATGAATGACTTGGTTCTTTTCAGTGGTTCAGTGATCCAAGGCAATCCCAATAAACGCCATCTGCATCCAGAAAAAGAACTACGGACACTGAATGTAAATCAACACATTCTATGTTCCTTTTTTTTTTCCTTTTTCTTCTTTTTTTTTTCTCTCATGGTTTTTCCTCTTTGTTCTGATTTTTCTCTCCCACATGATTCTTAAGGAAAATGTGTTTTTTGTTTAATGAACATTCATGAATCACCAGGAAAAAAAATTAATTTAACAAAAAAGATTCTGGGACAAGAGACTGTCCCACCGTTTCCCTTTTTATCTTCAGTGTTCCAAAGACTCTTAAATCCATAATTAAAATGATGGCTTTTTTTGTAATTGAATAAAAAGCATTGGGATATTAGATCCCCTTCTGTATACTAGCTGAAAGCATCTTTAGGAGGGGACGGGTACCGTGTCTCTCAATCGTCTGTGATTTTGCTCTCCTCTCTTAAATTGCTATACTTGAAAATCTTGTTTGTTTGGTTTTTTTTATTATTAATGGAATGGCAGAGCAAGTAGAGACCCCAAAGTTCTGGGTTCAAGTCTTGCACCTGACATATACTAGGATATTATTCTTGGAGGACCAGTTAGCTCATCGGGG
This sequence comes from Antechinus flavipes, assembly GCF_016432865.1. Taxonomy (NCBI): domain Eukaryota; kingdom Metazoa; phylum Chordata; class Mammalia; order Dasyuromorphia; family Dasyuridae; genus Antechinus; species Antechinus flavipes. The sequence continues at coordinate 696,580,350 of NC_067398.1, forward strand.
GCCCCAGGCAACTTTCCTGGAGGAGGGTCCCTCACCAGAGATTTCTTATTCTAGTGAAATGATCTCTCAAGTATCCCCTAGCCCCAAGCCTAGTGAACCTGTGAACTTTTCTGGACCTCACCCAAGTGAGGATGATAGGAGGTAGAAATAATAGGCAGCTAGATAAGTCGAGCTTACAGTCAGGAAGATTTGTGTTTAAATCCCTTCATTAGATAACTTCCTAGCTGTTTGACTCTGGGCAAGTCACTGGATCTCTGCCTCAGTTTCTCTCTCTATAAAATGGGGTCAATAATAATTATCTCTGAGATAATACCGTCCCGGAATGTTGTGATGATCAAATGAAATCCTATTTGTAAAGCACTTTGCAAACTTTAAGGCAATATAAATGTGTTTATTATTATTATTAAATTGTTGTTATTTTTCATTTTTTTTTTCTTTTTGGTTTGTGTAAGAGATCCTCTGGGAGGATGAAAGGGCTGTGGAAACTGTAAAACTTTATTCTGGTGTAAGGGATTATGGGTATCTTTTTTGAGTCTCTCCCTGAGGGCTGGGGCCCGCTGCATCTTGTTTCAAATATTCCAGAGCCTCTCATACGGAGGAGGGATTGAATGCGTTCCATGTTGCTCTAGAGGGAGGGAAGGAGGAGGAGTGGGCGGAAGCTCAGATGTCCCAGGATTTTAGAGCTGAGAAGGGACCTCCAAGATCATTCCTGTCCACCTTCGGGGTGTCTTCTGTAGACCGGAATCATTTTTATCCTTGCCATATTTGTATTCTTTCCATAAATCCTAGAATAAACAGCGCCTGAGCCAGGATGAGGTGTCTTTCATATGGTTGTATTTATGACGGATCCCCCCGGGAATGATTGTTTCAATGCTCTAACTCCATTTCTCCGGATTGGAGAGGAAACTGGAACCCGGGGTGGGAGAGGCCCCCACTGAGGGTCACACAGTGAGTCGGAGGAGTCAAGGTCATTGGGAGGAATTAGTGCTGAAGCCATCTTGGACCAGCTTGACCACTGGTAAATTTCCAACATGAGGATTTATACCTTGGACCCAGACAAATACTATCAAATAGTGCTTGGATTATTGTTTTCCTCAAGAAATCAGTGGAGAAAATAACTCAGGTTGAACATAAAAGTTTGTCTTTGCTACATCTCCTCCCATTCCCCTACCCCCAGTAGAGCTGGTTGTTAAATATTTACCAGTGCACCTTTGGGAGTGACCTAAGTCTGATTATGTGTCTACACATCAACCAACAACCATTTAGTAAGTGTGTGTAAGAACCAGCATTTATTAAATACCTATTGTATACCAACATTGAGCTAAGTATTTTAGAAATAGCTCATTTGATCTTCACAACAACCCTGGGAGGTAGTTGCTATGGTTATCTTTATTTTACAATTGAGGAAACAGAGGCAGGTAAGGGTCTCACAACTAGCAAATAGATAGGCTGAATTGGAACTCAGATCTTCCTGACATCCTTTCTGTTTGCCTCAAGTGCCTACTATGGGCTAAGCATTTGGGATACAAAGTAAGAATAAAATAAATAATAATTTTTACCAGCATTTTTATAACACTCTATATGTATTATTTCATTTGATCCTCTGGACTAGGTGCTTTTACTTTACCCATTTTGCAGATGTGGGAACTGAGGCTGAAAAGTTAGGCTGATGTGTCCAAGGTCCCAGAGGCTACAGGTAGCCAAGGAAAAGTCTATCCTAATTCCATCTCTTCATCTCCTGGAGTCTCCTAACCTGTCCTGGTGGAAAAGAACTCACATTCAAAATTAAAGGAAAAAAAAGGTGATCATGGGTAGAGGAAGATTCAGATTCGAATCTGACCTCAGATAAAAAGGAAGAAAGTTTTCATTTTTATGAAGGGAGATGCCCTAAGACTTGTAGCCTCTGATTTTTCTAATTTGTGTGACTTTGTATAAGTCAACTTTAAACCATCTCTCTCTTACACACACACATACACACACACACACACACACACACACACACACCCAGGACCTCAGTTTCCTCACCTATAGAATGAAGAGACGGACCCGGATGATCTCTCAGAGTCCTAATCTTGGATCTATGGCCCTCTCTTTCTGCTGGTGAGGAAATTGAGTCTTAAAAAAGAGCTGAGGTGAATTTCCCAAGAGTCCGGGGGAGATAATGGCAGAGGTAAGATTCACAACCCAGGCCCCTGGGGCTGTTTCCACGATACAGTCACACCTCTGATGGTAACTTCCCCTAACCTTGAAAGATGGCTCAGCTTTAGAAAGCTCCGGGTCTGGGGGGTAGTCAGTAGATATTCCCTCCCAGACCCCCGCCCCGCCCCGTGTTCCTTCCTTTCTCCATGTATCCGTTCCTTCCTTTCTCCCACGACCCCCCCCCCCCCAGGAAGAGGGCCCAATGCATTTCCTGGAAGGCCCCACTCAGCCCCAATGACCCCCTACCCCTAATGGGGCTGCTCTGTGGCTGGCCCCTCCCCCAGGCAGCCAGCGGAGTGGAAATCCCCCACCCACGCCTCTGTGTGAATGGAAAAAGGAAATTACCCCCCCCCCTCACCCCGCCACCAAATCTTGATGTTTTGTTGGTTCTCAATGGGCCGACCGGCCCCTTCCTCTTTTCTGTTCAGATGTGGGGCCTTAGGGCAGAGAGCTGTTCCTCTCTTGGCTGATGTGCTTTCTCTCCCTGTGACTCCTTTCCTTTCCCAGGGTTTCCCTTTATAGGATCATAAGATGCAAGGCTGGAAAGGGACCCTAGAGATAAGTAAGCCCCACCCCTTCACCTTTTTTTTTTTTTTAAGAAAAAACCAAGCCCTTCCCCCCACACACCCAAAAAGGGGAAGTGTCTTGCCCAAAAGTTATATAAGTAGTAAATAGCAGAGTCGGGGCTTTGGACTTCAAATCTGTGATCTAGCCAGAAAACCCGGATGGCCCGGCCCCTTGCCTCTGAGTCTAGAAGGACCCCAAGTTGTCACAAACATAGGAAACGATGGATTTTAGTGGAGAGTGAATTGACTTTCGAGATCAAGAGCTTGTTGAGTCATTTGTCACCTCCAACTCTTTGTGGGGTTTTCTTGACAAAGCTATTGGAATGGTTTTCCATTTCCTTGTCCAGCTCCTTTAACCGATGAGGAAACTGAGGCAGATGGTTTAGTAGCTTGCCCGGGGTCACACAGTTTTCTTAGAAAGGATATTGCAGTGGTTTGCCATCTCTTTCTTTTGCCCATTTTGCAGATGAAGAAACTGAGGCAGATGGTTTAGTAGCTTGCCCGGGGTCACACAGTTTTCTTAGAAAGGATATTGCAGTGGTTTGCCATCTCTTTCTTCTGCCCATTTTGCAGATGAAGAAACTGAGGCAGATGGTTTAGTAGCTTGCCCGGGGTCACACAGTTTTCTTAGAAAAGATATTGCAGTGGTTTGCCATCTCTTTCTTCTGCCCATTTTGCAGATGAAGAAACTGAGGCAGATGGTTTAGTAGCTTGCCCCGGGTCACACAGTTTTCTTGGAAAGGATATTGGAGTGGTTTGCCATCTCTTTCTCCTGCCCTGTTTTGGAGATGAAGAAACTGAGACAAGTGTGTCCAGAGGCACAAAAGCAATAAGTGTCTGAGGCTGTATTTGAACTCAGGTTTTCCTGATTCTAGGGTTAGGACTCTATCCCTTGTGCTACTCACAGAGACTGGGTTCAATCTATCTCCATTTTTCAATGCAATCTTATTTCTTTTCAAGTCTTGACTCTCTCCCTATCTGAAATTTGAGAAAGCAAGAAAAACAAAACTCATTGCAAATATGTAGTCAGAATAATAAATCCCCCAATTAGCCATGACCCTCCTCCTCTAAATGCTTCAGTTTGCCCTCGGAATCCATCCTATCTCTCAAATCTCTATTTTTCCAATTCAATTTTATTTCTTTCAAGTCCTTGCTCTCTTCCTCCCTGCCCCACATTTGAGAAAGCAAAAAAAAAAAAAAATTCATTATAAATGTGTGTAGTTAAACAAAATAATAATAAACCCCCCAATTAGTCATGACCCTCCGCCTCCGGTTGCCTCAGTTTGCCCTCTGAATCCATCCTGTCTCTATCTGAAGGTAGGTATTTGCAGATTTGTATTACTCATTCACTCAGAACAAGGAATTCTGCTTGGCCCTAAGGATAGATACAAGGATGAAAACAACCTGAGTCTGGCCCTTGGGGAACTTAAAGTTCCACAGGGGACGTTTGGCAGGTGCGTCAGGTACAAGAGGGGCAAAGGAGACAGACAGGTGAGAAGTACTTCACAATCTGAGGGTGAATTAATTCATCGCTTCCACTCAGGGTTCCAGGGGAAGGCTGCATGTGGGGATGATGGCGGAGCTGGATGTTGAGAGAGGGGAGGGCGCCCCAACAAGTGGGTTAGGACGCAGAGGCTGCGTGGATGGTGGAGATAGCAGTGATAGCATGGTCCTTCTTGGCCACAATATAGACCAGGAGGAGGGGATTAATGGCAACCAGGAGGGGCAGGTAGGCTAGAGTCAGTCATTCCCTTACTAGAAACGCCTGTATCGGGTGCAGAACTTTGGTCCCTGTTACATGAGTTACCCCGAGACTGTTAAGTGCTTATCCATCATTTATTCCCCGCAGTGAGCGAGTTTGGGGAACCTCTATTTGTTAACGGTTGGGACGAGAGTGAGTTCTAGTTACCGGGTCCAATGAACCGCCTCGGAGATGCTCTGGACTGTTGTGGGACAAGAGGTGACCCTGCCCTGGAGTGACAAATGTCCTGGTTTTTAGAAGATGGAAGAGGAGATAGGGCAGTGAGCTCAATGTCGATTCCTAGCAAATTCTGGAATGTGTCATCAAGCGGATGGTCAGAGAGTTAGGTGGTTAGAGCTTTGATCTTGGATTCAGGCTTTAGCCTCTTGCTAGTGATGTGATTTATATCATTAAAGGGATGGTCAGAGAGCTGGGTGGTTAGAGCTTTGATCTTGGATTCAGGCTTTAGCCTCTTGCTAACTATGTGATTTGGGGCACATTGCCTAATCATATTTTTTTTTTTTTGCCTTGATTTCTTTATCCGTTAAATGGAGGTATTAACAACAGAGCTTTAAGATTTGCAGAACCCTTTATAGATTGTTATCTCATATAATTCTCTCAGAAACAGCTTCCATAATTATCATCCTCTTTTTATAGTCGAGGAAACTGAGTCAGCCTTGCCAGGGTCCCACAGTGAGCACATGTCTGAGGCTGCATCTGAATTCGGGTCTTCCTGATTCCCGTTCTGTGAATCTGTGTGTCCACTGTGCGAGGAGGGTGGGGTCGAAGAGGACCCTTTGTAGCCTTATTCAAGAATCTAAAGGAGCATCTGTAGGAGGAAGAGTCGGTCTCCTTCTGTTGACCGAGGGTGAGAAGCAGAAGAAATGCCCAGAAGTGGTAGGGGCTAATTTACCATTGGTACTCGGAAGGGTTTGATGACCAACTGATTAGAACTGTCCCAGCATAGATTGAATTGTCTTGGGAGGTATGGATGCCCCCTCCCTGGGCAGAAGCTGCTGGAAATGACATGGAGAACCCTCCTATTCAGTCCCTTTCCAACTTAGCATTGCTGGTCTACCCTTTTTTAGCCTTAAGAGCGGATCTGAGAACACTTCCACAGGTGGATGGTGCAGGGTATAGAAGGCCAGGCCTGCAGAGAAGGGCACTGAGTTCAAATTAAGCCTCAGAAACCTAGGTAAAATCATTTGTCTGACTCAGTTTCCCTATCTGCAAAATGGGCATCATAATAGCACCTACCTCCCAGGGTTGTTGTAAAGATCAAGTAAGACAATTTTTATAAAGTGCTTATGTACCTGGCACATAGTAGGTGTTATATAAATACTATTATTATTGTTATTCTACTTACAATTCCTTTTTTTTTTCCAACCCTTCCAATGTATTTGAACATTGTTGCATAAGGTCTTCCTGAGACCTAGTGGTCTTTTCTCTTGGCCTGTTTGCCCTTTCCTACCTGCTTTTCCTTTATCCCATTCTGCTCTTTTCAATGTCTAGTTCACCAAATCCATATCCCTGTCTCTGGAAAGACATATTTCTAAAATTTCTGGATTCTAATGTTCCCACGAGGTCGACTTTACAAACTGGGGCTCAAAGAAGATTCTTCCTCCTTCTAAGACTTCAGGGCCAAGATCTGCTTGGGAAGTGATCCCCGGAGCCCCAAAGAGTGCATCTGGCCCCCTTTCCTTTCAAGAGGGACGTATGGTCCAATCTCCATTGTCCGTACTCCAGGATGCGATGTCTAGTCGACCCCAAAACACGCATCATTTTCATTTTGGAAATTATTTTTTTCTCTCCTGTTTATTAAGCACAGATAGGCTTGGTTAGAACAGAATAAATAAATAAATAAAAGGTAGAATTGTATGGTGTGTAAATGAGTAAGAAGAAGAAATATATAGATATTGTCAAATAGCAGGCGTCTAGAGCTTATTGTCTTGGAATAAACTTTCTTAGAATGGGAGCTGTCCCAGAATACACCTGGCTGCCTTTAGAGGTAGTGAGTTTCTGATCACTGGAAGTCTTCGAGCCCAGTCTAGATGGCCAATCACCTTTGGGCACGGTGGGGAAGGGATCCTTCCTCAGGGACGAGTTGGACTAGTTTTGTGGTCCATTAACGGCACATCCTTGGTTTCCTCATTTGTAAAATTGGGTCAGGGGAAGGTATACTTAATTATAAGGCCTCTCCAGGTCGGACATTCTGCTGGCTGGTAGAATATAAGCTCCTTGAGGGCAGGGTCTGTTTCATCTCTTGGGTCCCTAGCACCTAACATAGTACCTCCAAGTTCTAGACTTGAACAAACATTTGCTTATTGAATGAATGAAGCTTCTGAAAACAAGCCTAAGATACGCATTTAGCTCCTTTAAATTGGATCCTTTAAATTTGACCCTAGAGCACTGAAAAATCTTGCAGAAAGATCAGTGTGATTCTCGGGATCCTTGAACAGTCAGTCATGGAGAAGAGAACAGGGACAGAGGGGACAGAGGGACAGAGACTGAAGAACATTTTCAAGAACTGGGAAAAAGTTACAGCTTAGTAACTGTAGCATCTGCTCAGAACAGCTTCCATTTACCCTTTCTTCCTCCTTCTCTAGTGTCTAGTCTAGCTCTATTTTGTCATCTCAATTTGGTTAAAAAGTTAATTTTGTAAAATTGAATTGTTTGTTTTTACGTCCCACTGCATCCCTCTTCTTCCCTTCCTTCCAGAGAACATCCCTAATAACTGAAACCACTAATCATTTAGACGACCCGTGTGGACATAACAAATAATTTTAAAAGAACAAGAAGACTTAGAAAAGGAAAAAAATTCAACAGAAACAATTAATACACTGAAAAAACCTGGTGTTTGCATGTAATATTCCACATCCATGAACCCCCTCCATCTTTTTCCTTCCTTTTGCGAGAATATCATTTTGGGACCAATTTTGCTCTTTGCCGTATCTCACTGTTCAATTTTTTCTTTTTCTTTTTTTATGACAATTCTTTCCATCTACATTGTGGTGGTCAATGGCTGTCCTGGTCTGCTTATTTCACTCTGTATCAGTTCCCGGAAATCTCCCAGTGCTTCTCTGTATTCACCACGTTCCTTACTTCTTACAGCATTGTAACATTTCATTCTATTCTATCTGTTTGGTCATTTCCCGATAATCATCAATGGCCTTGCTTAAAAAAATTTTTTGTTGAAACCTTCATCTTTATATCCCCTTGATTTCCCCCTGTCTCTCTCTTCTCTTCCCCCATCCCAAAGAACTGTCCTTTTCAACAAATTATTGAACAGAAAAAGAAACCTGGGAAGGAGAGAAAAAAAAAATTCAGCCACATGAATTAAAAAAGAATCTGACCTATGGAGTGTTCCACGTGCGTGAACCCCCTTTTCCTTCCCTTCCACTCTACAAGGGGAGGGAGTCCTCTCAACGCTCTTCTTCGGTGGCTCTGCTTTTAATTGGAGCCCTCTAAATTTAGAAGCAAAGCATCAGCCTCAGTTGGGCCCAGCAGCCCTTCTTTCTAGATTTGTGGTTCATACCTTAGGGCAGGACAGGAGATTTGGTTAAATAGTCTGGTTTTCAGGCTTCTTGGAAAGAGTTAGGAGACTCAGAGTTAAGGAATAAAAGCAAAGAAGATAAGAGAGTTGGGCCAACTGAAGGTTTGGTTCAGCTTTAACGCCTGCCCACCCAATCAGCCCCAAGAAATACTGAACCCCCCTTAACCTCAGAAAAGTCCCAGAGACTGCTGCTCCCCGATAACTGGGAGCCCCCCCTCCCCAAGGTTTCCCTGATCTGATGCAGAGTACAAGGTCAGGAGCTCCAGGACAGAGGAAAGGACCAAGTCTTATGTCACCACCCAGAGAGGAGCAGATTCATTTAAATTTTCATTTTTAAACAATTAAAAAACTTCAACTGCCTACTCTGCTACTCTCTAATAAACTGGGTGATCATGCCCTAATTACTTTCCCTTTGGGGGGTTCATCCTGAGGATGAAGGGGTTGGGACCCTCCAGCTTTAACAGTCTATGTCTTCAGGTACAAATAGAATTTAAAGTTTTTTGAGAGGAGGCACTGTTTATAAATGCTTGTTAAACTGAAGGCCCTGACATCCCCTGTTCTAAGACCCCTCCTAGCTCTGACATCCCCTGTTCTAAGGCCCCTCCCAACTCTGACATCCCTTATTCTAAGGCCCCTCCCAGCCTTGACATCCCCTGTTCTAAGCCCCCTCCCAACTCTGACATCCCCTGTTCTAAGGCCCCTCCCAGCTCTGACATTACCTGTTCTAAGCCCCCTCCCATCCCTGACATCCCCTGTTCTAAGCCCCCTCCCAACTCTGACATCCCCTGTTCTAAGGCCCCTCCCAGCTCTGACATCCCCTGTTCTAAGGCCCCTCTCAGCCCTGACATCCCCTGTTCTAAGGCCCCTCCCAGCCTTGACATCCCCTGTTCTAAGCCCCCTCCCAACTCTGACATCCCCTGTTCTAAGACCCCTCCTAGCTCTGACATCCCCTGTTCTAAGGCCCCTCCCAGCCTTGACATCCCCTGTTCTAAGCCCCCTCCCAACTCTGACATCCCCTGTTCTAAGGCCCCTCCCAGCTCTGACATTACCTGTTCTAAGCCCCCTCCCATCCCTGACATCCCCTGTTCTAAGCCCCCTCCCAACTCTGACATCCCCTGTTCTAAGACCCCTAGCTCTGACATCCCCTGTTCTAAGGCCCCTCTCAGCCCTGACATCCCCTGTTCTAAGGCCCCTCCCAGCCTTGACATCCCCTGTTCTAAGCCCCCTCCCAACTCTGACATCCCCTGTTCTAAGACCCCTCCTAGCTCTGACATCCCCTGTTCTAAGGCCCCTCTCAGCCCTGACATCCCCTGTTCTAAGACCCCTCCTAGCTCTGACATCCCCTGTTCTAAGGCCCCTCCCATCCCTGACATCCCCTGTTCTAAGGCCCCTCCCAGCTCTGACATTACCTGTTCTAAGCCCCCTCCCATCCCTGACATCCCCTGTTCTAAGCCCCCTCCCAACTCTGACATCCCTTATTCTAAAGCCCCTCCAGCACTGACTTTCAGGTTCTAAAGCCCCTTCCCACTTTGACACTATCTATCTAGAAGTTCTTCCTCGCTCTGATATCTTATGTTTTAATATCTCTTCTGAAATTTGATGTGTACCTGAGCCTGTGCTGGATACTGGGAGATAACTGGGGAAGCATCTTAGTTGAAGATATTAATACACAATCATAAAATCATCAGAGAATAATTAACAAATAGAAAGGAGTAGACTCCCACCTAATTAACATACCACGCCATTTCATACTAACTAAAAAGTGCTCATAGGAATTGAGGGAAGAAAGAAACTTCCATGGAGGCAGTGGGAAAGCCTTTGGGGTTAAGTGACTTGCCCAGGGTCACACAGCTCAGAAGTGTTAAGTGTCTGAAGCGGAATTTGAACTCAGATCCTCCTGACTTCAGGGCTGATGCTCCATCCACTGCACCCCTCGCTGCCCCTTGGGAAAGGCTCTGTGCAAGATTTCTTTGCACTGCCCAGGTACGGGTTGCCCCCCGGGAGACAGCCCTATTTAGGAGGTTTGTGCCGGCCCTCCGGCCTAGAGCGGGCCCTCTGGTTGCTCAAGTTCAATGTGAACAGCACACCTCCCTCCCCCCATCCCTCCCCGAATAGCACTTTCAACTTTGTATTTGAATCATTGTTCTTCGAAGGCAATAAGCTGTTTGGGGCTTTTTTTTTTTCCGAGATTTCAGTGGTAAAGGCTGTGCTGTCTCTCACAGAGAGAGCGTGAGCGCCGAGGGCCCCAGCCTGAGAGAGAAAAGTGACAAAAAGTTATTTGTCACTTATTAACCACAATTCTTTCCATCTTTGGGCTTACGTGAAAAAAACCCAAACAACAGCAGTCCCCCCCTCACCTTCCAGGCAGGGAGAGCTGACGCCTGCTTGTGGAGAGGGCAGCCGTGGGATGGAGCATGCTGGGTATGGTTTGTAAGGAGGGACGCACATACACTACATACAACCTGGGGTGGGGGGTGTCTCTCGGTCCCACGGATGTGTCCCTGCTCACACCGTGCACACGCAAACACTGATAACTGGGTGTGTGTGTGTGTCTGTCAGGGGCTGGCGAGCCCTCTGTGGCTGTCTGGTAATACGAGGCCGGACCAGAGACAGAAAAGCACAGAACTTGAGTTATTGGGTCTAGAATTCTAAAACACCTGGACCTGAACCTGAATCCTGACTCTGCGGCTTATTTCCCAGGCCCTCTTGGGTCACTACACGATCTAGGCCTCTGTTTTCTCCTCTGTAAAACGGAGGGATTGAAGTGGGCGGTCCCTGAAGTCCCTCCTAGCTCTTAGAATGTGATGCTCTAAAACCCCTTCTTCTCCCCAGTCTCACTTTCTCCAGCTGGGAAATAAGAATCTGAGGTTAAATGATTTCCAAAGTCTTCATTCTCGCCTTAAATCCATATTCCTACAAGTTTTTTTTTTACTTTTCCAGGACTCATTTTCCTTATTTGTTAAAATGAGAGGCTGGACCAAACGGCCTCTGTTGTCCTTTCCAGCTCTATAATCCTCTGATGTCTAATAGATGTATATCTTTAATAATGATGTATAATCATCTCATCCTGTATAATAGTTATTTTGAGTCGCTGAGTCTCAGTTTTCTCCTCTGTAAAATGGGGGTATTGGACTAAGTAGGCATCTTCTGGCATCCCTTCCTGCTTTGAACCTAGAAAAATGTCCCCTACTTCCAAACACTTCTTTTTCTTTGGTTCTGGTCTCTTGTCTCCTCCCCTATTCCATTCTCCCCTCCTCCACAAATACACACACACAGTATGTGAAAGAGAAGACCTATTTCTTACGCTTCTTACTGAGAACAAAGCCTGGGACATAATAAATGCTTAATAAACAGTATTTGAAGTTATTCTATAAATATTCATTAGTGGGGGCAGTTCAGTAGGGCAGTGGATAGAGCACCAGCCCTGAAGTCAGGAGGATCTGAGTTCAAATCTGACTTCAGACACTTAACACTTCCTGGCTGTGTGATCCTGGGCAAGTCACTTAATCCCAATTGCCTCAGCAAAAAAAAAAAAAAAAAAAAAAAAAAAAAAAAAAAATCAGTGGTGTCCTAAGCACTGTTATAAAAACATTTTTAGACATTTTTTGAATAAAATGTTTATAAAACACAATTATTTTAATGATATGATCATTGACCCCAAGAACCTGGGGAAACTGGGAAAGAGGGCAAGTACTTGGAGATACAATAAAAACAACATTGATAATAACAATGACCTTTACACAGATACGCAGAAGGGAGGAACAGAGGGCAAAGGGGAGATCCAGACTAAGTGAACAAATAAAACTGGAGGAGGGTGGGAATGGCCAGCTGGACTGGGGGCTTAGAGCAGGCTCCACTAGGGGCACTCCACTGGAGCAGAGCCTTGAAGGCCAGAAAGGTTCTACGAGGTAGAGAGAGATGAGGAGAGCCAGAGACGACATGTTGGCAGTCTGGGGAGCTGAACCGGACTATAGGGCGGGTGAAGAGAATCATGGGAAAGAAGGTTGGAAGGGCGAGCTGGATTGCGGGGGGCCTTCTCGGGTTCCATGACTCTGTATTTTGTGCTGGAGACAATGGGGAGGGAGACAGTGAAGGGCCTGAGTATTCCTTTCCATGAATGGATGAATGAATAATGGCCTGACCCAATCTGTTGGTACTTAAATGCTTGCTTTGTGCAATATAGACTGCTGACTCGCGTCTGGTTCGGTGCTGGGGAGATACGGTCTTTACCCTTAGGGCTCCAAGGAGGTGGTGGCCAAGCGGGGAAGACGGGGATGCCCAGATTTGGCGTGGAGTTGGCCCGGAGGGGTGAGAACGTGGGCAGAGCCGAGGATGCTGCCCAGAGGTTGGTGGTGCCCCGGCAGGAATAGAAAAACAGGACTTAACATTCATCTCCAACTGGAAAAGAGGCTGGGCTTTGAGTTTACTGTGATTTCTTTCAGCGATAGAGAGGGATCCCGCCCGAAGAAACCGACTCAGTTTCCTCATCTATGAAATAAGAAGGTCGCACTTAGTGGAGTCTCTAAGCTTAAGAAGCTCACATTTTATTAAACATGTAAACAGATAAACCTAACACAAGATAATATGAGGCAGAAAACTGGGAGAGCGATGAGGGCTGACATTGACTCCTTAGTAAGTCCTGGGTGTACAAAGACAACCAATAAATCAAAGAGCATTTATCGAGCACCTTCTGCATACTTGACACTGTGCTAGGCACTGGGGATTCAAAGACAAAGAATAAAAGGTTTCATAAACCCTAGTGCTAATAATAATAATAATTGTTATTATTATTAAACAATCAGTTACTTCTGTGCTCTAGGATTTGGGTTATCCGTATTCTAAGAAGTCAATCGGAGGTCAGAGATCAATGAATACTCAGAGTCTCTTCTTAGAAACTTGAGTGGATGACCAGGGTGGGGTTGAAGGAAAAGGACCAAAGGAACAAAGTGGGCAGAGGTGGGGATAAGTCAGGTGTCTAAGTGTTGTTTATTAACCCTCTGCTGGGGCTGTGAACGTGGAGAATGAAACATTCCCTCCCACAGGAAGCTTAGTTTTGAGGCTCCTGGGAGACTTCCTAGCCTAACTCTTGTGTGATTGATTAGGGGATTGGAGATGGAAGGATCTAGTCTAATCCGCTTTATTTGTCAGAATGTGGAAGTGGAGGACCAGAGAAAGAAGCAAGAAAGAGAGGCAGGATTCGAATCTGGGTCCTGTGAGTCCAAATTGAGCACTCTATTATAGAATTAAGAAGTCAGAAGGATGTAGGGGTCATCAGATTCAACTTCTTTATCTAACTGAGACCCAGAGGGCTAAGGGGACTTTTGCTCAAAGTCACCCCGCTGTCAGCTCTCTGAGGTGGGGTAAGGTCCCTTCCACTCCATCATCCTGGGATTCTGTTAAGCAAGTCCAGCTCTAATCAGGTCACTCTAATGCTCAATAAGCTTCTGTGGCTCCCTGTTGCCTGGAGTATACCCATTTTGACTCCTCTGTTTTGTCCTTTATCTTCTCCCACTGATTTCCTCCTCTCACTATTCCATTGAGAATCTCGTATCCATTCTAGTACATATCCCACCTCTGGGTGTTTCCAAAAACCAGTCCCGATGCCTTTTAGAACTAGTTTCCTTCAAAATTGAGCCCATGAGTCCTCTCCTCCACAAGGCTTTTCCTGATTCCCTCGAGCTGTGCATGACCTGCCCTCCCATTTATTTTCGGTTTTATGAGAGACAACACGAATAGAGAGCTGGACGTAAAGATGGTCGGGCCTGGATTCAAGTTCTGCCAGTGGCATAATACTGTGAACCAGGGCAATTTACAGACTCTCTCAGGGCTTCCATAAGAAGCTGCTGAGGAGGTGCTAATCTGAATCGGTAGAGGGAGTTTCCTTACCCGGGAATTCCCTTTGAATCACTTTCCCAGTGATTTGTAATTATGTGTAACTTGAGAGGAAGGACTGCTGTTTCATCTTATATCATTGATACTTTGTATTTTGGGAACTTGCTCGGGTACCTGGAGCCTTCTTGCTCACGCTGCTTCCTTCCGTCAGGTCATTCTGGTGCCTCCATTTTTGGGGGAAACTGATGCTTCTAATGGACTCTCCAGACATTGACACTGTGACCCCACTTGGGTCACTTTCCAAACCCCCTTGCCTTTTAGCTCCCTTCTATGTAGTTGTCTTCCCCCTCCCCATCATTAAAACGTGAGCTCCATTGAGCCTTTGTATTTCTTTTTATTTGTATTTATACTCTCGGTGATTAGCATAATGCCTGGTACACAGCAGGTGCTTAATAGATGCTTGCTCCTGGTCTGCCTAGTAATAATGATAATAATAGCTGACGTTTACATAGTGCTTACTATGTACTAGGCATTGTGCTAAGTGCTTCACAATTTTTTTTTATGCTTCACAATTATTATCTCATTTGATGCTCACAAGAACCCTCAAAGGTAGGTGCTGTTGTTATCCCACCGTATTTTGTACAGTATTTGGTACACAGTAGGTACTTGGTAAATATTTCCTACCTGCCCAGTACTTAGCAAAATGCTTGGCACACAGTAGATGCTTAATAAATGCCTGTTCCCTACATTTATATAGCACTTTATGCCAAGCACTGTACTAAGTGCTTCACAATTATTACCTCATTTGATCATCAAAGAATTCTCAGAGTTAGTTGTTATTCCATGGTACTTTGTACAGTGTTTGCTACACAGTAGGTGCTTAATAAATATTTCCTGCCTGTCCAGTACTTAGAAAAATGTCTGGCACACAATAGATGCTTAATTAATGCTTGTTCCCTACCTTTCCAGTTATCAACTACATTTATATAGCACCTACTGTATGCCAGGTACTGTACTAAGTGCTTCACAATTATTACCTCATTTGATCCTCAAAGAATCCTCAGAGATAGTTGTTATCCCACAGTACTTTGTACAGTGTTTTCTACACAGTAAGTGCTTAATAAATATTTCCTGCCTGCCCAAGACTTGGCATAGGGCCTGGAACACAGTAGGTACTTAATAAATGCTTGTTGTCTGTCCAGTTCTTGACATGGTGCCTGCCTATAAGTCAGGCCCCCAGTGGGTCTGTGATCTCATGTCCCGTGTGACTCATCCACCTGTTCCTTCTCCCCTCTCTTCCGACGTCTCCTGGATACTTCTGACAAACTCCTTGGGCTCTGGTTCTCTGACCCTGGCACAGGCCTTTGGCCCAGCCTCTCCCACTCTCCCCTGTGGCCGTGGGTCTCCTTGGGTGGGCTACACTGCCTTGGGAGGAAGGGAGGTCTGTCTGTCCAGATGAAAAGAGAAGGCCGCTCTTCCCTGGGTGAAGAGCTTTTCTCCTGGTCGTCTTGAAAACTGGGTCCTTGTTCCATCTTGCAGCTGCTTCCCCCTCCTGATCCTCCCCGTTCCCCTCGGTCAAATCCCGGCTCATTGATCTAGGCCTTAGAAGCCACTGAGTCCAGCTCCCTCGTTTTACAGATTTGGAAACTGAGGCTCAGAAAATTTCAATGACTTACCCAGGATCACACATGCCATAGGGGCTGGAGCAAGATTTGAATCCAGATCTCTGCCACCTCTCGTGGTCTTTGTTTATAAAAATAATCTTTCCTAGATGTCTTTTGCTATTTCCCCTGTGATTCTCCCAATTTTTTTGGTATTCACGTTCAGTAGAATTACAAGTGAAGAAATGAATTAAAAGTGAGGAAAGAAGGGTCAGAAAGGCTGTTTCCGAGGTCCCAAGAACAGGGCGGGGAGCGTCCTCCCAGAAGCCTCTGGATCCCCGCCCCATCTTACCTCTAGGAATGGCTTGGGAGGAGGGGGCGGGAATGAGGTAGGACCCAGCTCTGCTGCTGCTGGAAGCTTGGGTGGGGGGAGAGGCTAAAGAGGGGGGCCTCTAGGTTGAAATGAGCTAGGCGTGGGCCGCTGGGTTTATGTTAGGGATCAGGAAGTGGTTGTTGAAAGGCTGAGTATATATTTCAAAGAGAAATATTTATGAAAGGCACTAGGCGACGGTGGGAGACTTGGGGTCAGAAGCGATGTGGCTCGGGGAGCCCAGCTGTGCTAGCTGCCTCCCCCTCGGCCCTCATGCAGAGTCTCTGGGCGCCGGCGGAGAAGCGAGCTGAAGGCAGGTTTGGGACTTGGCAGAAGAGGGTTCCGAGTTCCAGTCCCATCTCTGACGCCCATTCTCTGCATGAGACATACCGGGTCCCTAAACCTCAGTTTCCTAGTCTGTAAAATGAGTGAGTTGGGCCAGCCACCCCCTGAAGTCCCTCCCAGCCTGGATCTGTGACCTCTGTACCTCTAATTCTGAACTCCTGGGCACAGGATGCCTCCCCTTCCTTCTTCTGAATTTCCTTTTTGGGTCACTTACCATAGTGTTTCAAACCCAGGGGTATACTCTTAAAAGGAGGTTGGGAAAGAATCAGGCTGCTATAATGTCTTAACCTTTAAGTTAAAAAAAAATCAAATTTAGAACTTTGCCAGGGTTTGACAGCAATCTGTCTTTAAAAAAAAAAAAAGATGCAAGGGTCTTAATGGCACACAAGTTTCAAAAGAGTCAGCAATGTGAAACATAAAAATACTAATGCAATCTAGTGACAAAGAGCTCCTAAGACCAGACAGGTCATATTTCCTCTCCACTACAGCTCTACTTCCACTCTACTTCCACTCCATTTCTGGGCAGGACATAATCAGTCATTAAGTATTTATCAATGCTTATTACTTGCTAATTTACTATTAAATTACTATTTACTATTTATTTATTTACTATTCATTACTATTTGCTAATTTACTATTTATTTATCATTAATTTTATTAATTAATTTATGTATTTTCTATTAATTGCTATTTGCTAATTTACTATGTGCCTGGCACTGTGCTAAGTCCTAAGGGTATTAAGAAAGTCAAAAGACACCCTTTGTTCTCCCCGGAAAGAAGGACACTACATGCATGGCCTAGGGGGAGAAGGCACTGGATTTGGAAAGGAAAAACTCATCTTCCCGAGTTCAAATCCAGCCTCGGACACTTATTAGCGATGTGACCCTGAGCAAATCATGTCACTCTGTCTGCCTCAGTTTCCTCATCTGTAAAATGAGCAGAAAAAGGAAATGGCAAATTACTCTAGTAGTTTGGCCAAGAAAATCCCCAAACCTTACAGAGTCTGAGGCAACTGAACAAAAATAGATAAGCTCTCAACAGGATAAATTAGAGATGGTGAGCAGAGAGGGAAGGCCCTAGGGGGATGGGAAGTGTCCAAAGGCTGCCTCAGTTTCCTTATCTGTAGAATGAGCCAGAGAAGGAAATGGTAAATCACTCTAGTATCTTGGCCAAGAAAATCCCAAACCTTACAGAGTCTGAGGCAACTGAACAACAATAGACAGATAAGCTCTCCACAAGATAAGTTAGAGATGGTGAGCAGAGGGAAGGCCCTTGGGAGGTGTCCAAAGAAGGGCAGCCTGGAGGCCCATGAGGCTGAGAAGCTGAGGATGTTTCCCTTGAGGGAAAGGAGACTCAGGTAGGGTAATAGCACCTTCAGGTGTGTGTTTGATCAGGGAGGTCTGTTTGATAAGATCTAGAAGAAGGAACCAGGAGCCGCTTTGGGGGGAGCAGCAGAGGATTCAGTGTGAGGCTGCTGTAAATGGGAGCATCCCCACAGTGACCGCGGCCCCCAAAGGCCACGGGCTGGCCGGGTGCCTCGGCAGAGGGCCGGAGGCCCACTTATGGAGGAGGGCATGTGACAGATGGACTGGACTGCACAAGTGCTCTCCTGACTTAGAAAGCCTCGGACTCTGGGGCAGAGCAAGCGGGGAGGCTGCGGCTGGTGCCTCCTCTGCTCCCCTGCCAGGGTTCTCCTTCCTTCCCTGGAGCCTTTCATCAGTGACGGGAGATAGTGACCTGGTCCAGATTGTTGTGGGAACGGGGAGGCGGATCCACTTCCCAGGGATGTGGGCAGAGCCACGGAGTCCTGAGCGGCCTGTCCCAGGAGGGTTGAAGTATTGTAGCGCTCTGGAGCAAAAAGGAAGCTTGGGACTGAGAAAGTCGGAGCTGAGCGGGCTTTGGAACAGGGAATGTCGGGGCTGGGGAAAAGCTTAGACTGGGGAATGTCAGATGTGGAAGAGAGCTTGGAATGGGGAATCTCAGGGCTGAGAAAGAGCTTAGAACAGAGAATGCCAGATCTAGGAGAGAGCTTAGAACAGGGAATGTCAAAGCTGGGGAAAAGCTTAGACTGGGGAATGTCAGATGTGGAAGAGAGCTTAGAATGGGGAATCTCGGGGATGGGAGAGAGCTCAGAACAGGGAATGTCAAAGCTGGGGAAAAGCTTAGAGTGGGGAATGTCAGATGTGGAAGAGAGCTTGGAATGGGGAATCTCAGGGCTGAGAAAGAGCTTAGAACAGAGAATGCCAGATCTAGGAGAGAGCTTAGAACAGGGAATGTCAAAGCTGGGGAAAAGCTTAGAATGGGGAATGTCAGATGTGGGAGAGAGCTTAGAATGGGGAATCTCGGGGATGGGAGAGAGCTCAGAACAGGGAATGTCAGATCTAGGAGAGAGCTTAGAACAGGGAATGTCAAAGCTGGGGAAACGCTTAGACTGGGGAATGTCAGATGTGGAAGAGAGCTTGGAATGGGGAATCTCAGGGCTGAGAAAGAGCTTAGAACAGAGAATGCCAGATCTAGGAGAGAGCTTAAAACAAAAAGTGTCAGGACTCAGAAGAATTGAACCTTAGAGACCATCTAGTTTAATCTCTTTATTTCATGGACAGGGAAATGGACCTAGAAGGGGTTTCCCCAAAGCTCCTGGGTCAGTTTGTGACAGCACCTGGAAAGACCTCAGGCCTTCCCTCCCTCCTCCTTTCTTTCCACCGTCCACCTCCCCTCAGACCAGAGTTCCTTCCATTAAATCATGGCAGGAGCTGACTTTGAAGGTTGGGGCTGGGGCTCTCCGCTACCTCTGGCCAGGACGGGGCACTTCGGAGCAACCAGCACCCTCCGCACAGCAGTTTCAGATCGGAAGCGCCCGCCCCACCTCCCAGGGAAGCAGCAGGCAGGGTGGGTTAAGAATTCCAGGCCCCAGCCCTGACATCTGGCCAGTGAGCCAGATGTGCACAAGCCAATCCCTCCCTCCCTGGCTCGGGGCCTCCCCAGAGCTTGCACTGAGTTCCTTTTTGGGTGGGAGTTGGTGTAAGAGACAGGGGGGCGGGGGGTTTCAAAGCACAGAGAAAAGTTCCCAGGTGTGGGAGCTAGGGACAACAGGGCCTCTTTCTCTCCTTCCTTCATTCCCTCTCCCTCCCCTTTTTATTCTCTCTTCTTCCCCATCCTCTTCTTTCTTTCCTTCTTTCCCTCCCTCTCCCCTTCTTTCCCTCTCTTCCCTCTTTCTCTTCCTTCCCCTTTTCTTTCCTTCCTTCCCTCTCTCCTTCCCTCTCTCCCTCTCCTTCCTCCCTTCTTTCTCTCTCTTCATTTCTTTTCCCCCTCCCTCCCTTTCTCATTCCTTCCCTTCTCTCTCCTTCCTTCCCTCTCTTCCTCTCCTTCCTTTCCTCTCTTTTTTTCTTTCTCCCTCTCCTTCCTCCCTTCCCTGTCTCCCTTCATTTCTCCTCCCCCACCTCCCTCTCTCATTCCTTCCCTTTTTTTCGCCTTCCATCCTTTTCTCCCTCTCTCTCCTTCCTCCTTTCTTTTGCTGTCTTTCTCTGTATGTGTTCTCCTTCTATCCTTTTCTCCCTCTCCCTCCTTCATTCTCTCTTTATCTGCCTGTCTTTCTGACTCTGTCTCCCTCTCTCTCTTTCTCTCTGTCTGTTCCTCTGTCTCTATCTCTGTCTCTGTCTCTCTTCTCCTTCTTCTCCCTTCCCTCTCTCCTTCAGACCAGGGCTCTCAGTGGGGATCCCTTTTCACCAGGATGGACTTTTCATAGCAAACCCCAGCCCTTGACTCTGGCCTCCCTCGCCATAAGTCCGGCAGGAACCAGGGCTCAGCAGAGGATTCCTTTTCCCGGTGGAAAAGTCATTAGGACTTGTTGGATGAGCTGTGGCAGAGTTTTGGCGGCTGGTGTGTTGATCCTTCGGTGCTACCGACCATCAGCCCGTGGCCCAGAGAACGTGGCCGTGGGGGGAAGAGGTGACCGATAGTTTAAAAAAACCCAAAAAACCATCAGCCTCTAATTCCCACCGTCACCCAAGCCCTACCACATAGTGAACTGAGAGAGGCAGCCGGCAAAGGCCCGGCCTGGAATCAGGGGACCTGAGTTCGAATTTCAGCTTCATCACTTAAAGTTCCTCTGAGCTCTAAATTATATCCTGGGTCACAGGTCACTAATGTGGATATGGAATGATCTCAGAGACCATTTTATTTCATTTTATTGAAGCTTTTTATTTTCAAAACATATGCAAGAATAATTTCCCCCATTGATCCTTGCAAAACCTTGTGTTCCAATTTCCCCCCCTTCCTCTCATCTCCTCTCTTAGATGACAAATAACTCACTATATGTTAAACAGACCACTTTATTTTAAAGATGAGGAAACTGAGCGCCACAGAGGTGAAGCGATTTAAAGTGACAGGTGGGATTTTAAGATCCTGTTTCTCTAGAAGATGCTCCAGAGATGGCCCAGCTCCAGGTCAGTGATCTTTAAGAGCTCTCATCCAGCTTCTTGCAAGACCTGAATTCAAATCTGGCCTCTGACACTTATTAACTAGGTGACTCTTGGCAAGGTAATCTTTGTCTGCCTCAGTTTCCTCAACTGTAAAGTGGGAATAATAAATAGCACCTACCTCCCATGGTTTTTGGATGGATCAAATGAGATTCTATAAGTCAAGGGATTGAACTAGTAAGTCACAGATGTCCCTTTCGCCTCCGGGATTTTGTTATTTGTGATTTGGGGGCTCTGTTTTCTTGATTTGGAAAATGGTGATACATAAAAGGTGCTCTTTAAATGTTAGCTATGGTTACCATTCCCACCTATCTTTCCCATTTTTAAAGCCAAATTCCAATTTATCAGCCTTAAATTGAGGGAAGAATTATCTTTGACCTTTGGGAAAGATTCCTTCCACGGAAGAATTCCCTAGTTGTTCATTAATCCCTCAGGTTTCATTAGGTCTTTACAACTTGGAAGTAGATGGACACTCCTGCTTGGTTGTTTATCTACTCACTAGTAACCAAGGCTGAATTTGCTCTGACCACATGATTTCCTGTAGGGTCAGTGATGTTCCCTGAATTAATTTATCAGAAGGAGGAAAACCAAGATTAGGGACCCGCCCTGATGGGGATCTAGTCAAGGTTCTGTTCACAACTTCCCACTGAGCCTCGGTTTCTCCTTCTCTAATAATGAAAATAATGGTTTCTGAGGTTTCTTTCCCAATAGGATGTTCCTGAGTAGGTCAATTATACGGGAGAAGTTATGGGGGAAGCTGGATGGAGCAGTGGATAGAACACCAGCTCTGACAGCAGAAGGCTCTGAATTCAAATCCAGCCTTTTAGAAGAGGCAGGGGCCAGTAGCTGAGATGATTTGATTTGGAGATCTTAGCTCTTGGAACCATAAAGTCCTACAGGAAGGAAGAGAGATCCTGGGTCAGTGCTCAGTGTCGGGAAGACCCAGATGGGCAGGAAGAGATGGGTTTGGATAGAAGTGAGTGATGATGAATGGGGCCGGGTCTAGGAGAAGTTCACTTGAGGTGCCATTACTGGTTATGGGGAGGAACTGGGCTCCCTGGTGGTTTCCACTTTAAAAGAATTGTTCTTGGGGTAGTAGATAGAGAGGTAGCCTTAGAGAATCAGATTCGGACACATGGCTAGTAAGTCACTTAATGTTACCTCTCTCTCTCAGACTATAAATCACAAATGCTAGTTGGCATTGGTAGAGGGAATTCTGTCTCTGGGAGTAACTTCTATTAATGAATCACAAGAAGAGTCCAAATAAATTGTTCTTTTCCACATCCAGGTTTTTCTCCTTCAAGAAGGAGAAGTAGGGGCAGCTAGATGGTATCATGGATAGAGTACTGGCCCTGAAATCAGGAGGACCTGAGTTCAAACTCAGCCTCAGACACTTTCTAGATGTATGACTAGCAAATCATTTAACTCCAACTGCCTGGAGAAGGGAGGAGAGAAAGAATGGATAGTTGTTTTTTTGTTTAGAGTAGTGTCCATGCCTGTTAAATGTTGACACCCAGGGGCAGTGCTCTGATGGCCCTACCCTAGTTAACAGATCTTCTCATGGCCTCTTTTGAAGTCAGCCTCTTCCCTAACCATCTTCCTCAGCCTTGTGAGGTTTCCCCCCCAAGAGTTTGCTGTGATGGATAATTCAATTCAGTTCAGTTCAAATCATGACATTTATGAAGTGTTTCCTTTGTGCGGGGCAGAGGTCATGGATAGTAATTGAGAATGGGGATGGGGAGTGTTTTGAGTTCAGATTTCTTCCATGTGGGCAGAATTTAGGAGTAAAAAAAGGAATAAGCAGTTCCTCTGCTCACAATGTTCACGGTTCCCTGGGTAAGATTGTTGAAGGATGTTGCTGGGTGTTTCCTACCCAGCTGCAGCTGGCAGTGCCCCACCCCAGAAGTAGCAGCAGGGCAGTGGAAGAAGAAGGGGATTTAGGCCCCTGGGCAAGAGCAGGATCTGCTTTTCCAAAGGGATCGTAGAATTCCAGGGTCTCTGACTAGGAATCATTTAGTCTAGGCCTTTTATTTGTACAGATTAGGAAACTGAGTCCTAGAAAAAAAAGGAAAGGACCAGCTTCAGGAAGAACAAATAAGCAAGACTTGGATCCGAATGATGGCTTTGCCATTTACTACCTAGGAAATGCAAGCAGGGTGCCAAACATCTTGGGCTGTCAGTTTCTTCATCTGTAAAAGGGGGATAATAATAATGATGATGATAATTTAAACCGCCTACTTCACAGGACTGCTGTGACCCATGAGCTTGGTAAACCTGAACTCACTAGAGAACTGGGAGTTGCTATTAGGAGGGAGCAGATTCGCTGCCCTGTGGCCACAGAAGAGGCGGGGGAGGACTAGTGATGATGAGCGGAAGTTTTAGGGGGCAAATTTAGGCCTGATGTAAGAGAAAACTTAGAACTACCTCCCAAAAAAGGGCTGTTCTAAGATGTTGGGGCAGCTTTGCCTTTCTCTTAAGGACTATTTAAGCGCTTGGTCCTCAAACTTTTTAAACAGGGGGCCAGTTCACTGTCCCTCAGACTGTGGGAGGGCCGGACTATAGTAAAAACAAAAACTTTGTTTTGTGGGCTTTTAAATAAAGAAACTTCATAGCCCTGAGTGAGGGGGATAATCGTCCTCAGCTGCCGCATCTGGCCCACGGGCGTAGTTTGAGGACCCTTGAAGCAGTAAAGAAGAGGGTAATGTACAATCAAAAGGCTGCTGGTCCTGGATTCAAATCCCCATTCTTTTATATTCTTTGGAGTAACTTTGGGGAAAACACTCATACTCTGTGGGTCTCTGTTTTTCTCATCTGTAAAAGTCTCACCTGGATGGTCTGGGAACATAAAATTTATCAGGGATTTGTCAGGAGAGAGGGGACTCTGGCAAAGGATGGACTGAGCAAAGCTGGTAGTCGCTTGGATCTCTTTCACCTCCTTGATACTGCAGTTAATGACTGTGATCCCTGGGCCTCGGTTTCCTCATCCGGGAAATGGGGATATTAATGGCAGCACACAGCCCCCTGTACCCCAAAAGGTTGTTTTTGAGGAAAGCACCATAGAAATGGGGTAAGTATGAAGGTCAGGTAGCTGGTTGGGGGGCAGAATTGGAGCAGGCCTCATGTCTAAGATGGTATAAAGTTGTAGACATCAGACAGGGAAAGGGAGGGCAAGGGGAAGGATCCCCTCCCTCTTCCCCCTTCTTTCAAAGAAAATCAAACCAGCAGGCCATCTGATAAAGAACAGGAACTAACCAGACAGATGGCGGAGGGGGGACCCATGAGCCATTTGCCCTGGGCTGAGGCAGCTCCGAAGCTTGGCCCCCAGGAGACCAGGCAGGTTATTTTTTGTCTCCTGTTATCTCGCTTCAGATCAAGGCCCTGGTTTTCCTCTAGGCCTTTGTATCTGTGTCACCTTGGAAACAGCTCTGTCTCTGTGCTCAGTATGTTCAGAGCCCCAAGGTAGCCTGGGCTTTTCCCTTCCCCTGTTAGATGCCCTAGGAAGCAAACTCTCCAGTCCTCTCAACAGCATTTGAACCTGAAAACCCTGGATTCAAATCCTGTCTTTCTAGGTGAACTGAGGTGAGTCACAGGAACTTTCTGGTCCACCCCGTATTTTATGGCAGGGCCCTGTGATAATTAATAATATGGGGATAATATGTGTAAATGTGTTCTAAAAAAGGGGGGAGTCATACTCAGAGATAGTGAACCATAATGAACAGTATGCTAGGGTTGGAGAGATGAGATTTGAATCTGCCCTCGATGACTCAGTTTCCTCATCTGTAAAATGGGGGGAAATAATCTTTTGCATGAGGGAAAGCTCTTTGCAAACAACAAGAGAAATCAAAATGTTATTTTTTCTTATTTTTTTTTATTGCTAAAAGCCCCAGATAAGTAGGGAAACATGGCCAAAGTAAGCAAAATTCAGTTCTCTCAACTCCTGTTTCTCTGCTAAAACCACTTTGAGATCTGAAGAGGGAGTCCAGATGGATGTGGGATTCGGGGAAGGGGCCCTAAAGCTTTGGCCAGTCGCGCAATGAATTAAATTTGCACGTAATTCTCCATTAATCGGTGGTTGCTGTTGGTTTTTGTACTGAATTTGTTTCAGCAAATGTTTTATTTTGTTGTTCTTTTTCTTGGCAAAAGATAGGATAAGTATGAAACGCAGTAGGAGAGCATGTGAAAGACAAGTTCCTCAGTGGAACCGAGGATTACCCGGTAGAAAGGGAGCATCCCTTGAGATTGGAGCCTGTCTTTATCAGCACATGTTAGTGAAGATGCTGGGAGAGTAGGGGAAGCTGGTAAGATGTCCAGCTCTACCTTCTACTGAGTAGAAATCTGTTGCTTTCCACGAACAATCTTTACATGGAAGTTTTTCAGTTCATTTTGTTTCACTTTAAGCTGTTTCTCGAGTACCTGTTAATTGTGAGACGCTGTCCTAAGCTGGGGTGATAACGAGACAGGTGACGAACCACTCCTGCCCTCACGGAGATTACATGCTAGTGAAGGTATGATCGTCTACACAGCTAAGTACAGTATTGAGAAGGGAGAAAGCACTGGAAGCTGGGGACCAGAGATCAACTGAGCTGAGTTAGGGAGGGAAGTGAGGATCTGGGAAGGTGGAATTGAGGAGGGGCTGTTTCTCAGGCAGGAAGGGTGCTGTATGGATACCCAGGGCTGCGCGTTCAAGATCCTGTCTCTGTTGCTGACTGGGATAGGTGACTTGTAGCAGTACGCATCTTCTTTCTGTACCTCAGTGTCCCCTTCTGTAAAATTTAGGAGCTGGACCATTTGATCTCCACCACCCCCTTATGACTCTCAATTTCACTCATTTGGAGAACTTTAGAGTTTGGTTGAAATATAACCATTCCCTACTCCAGTTCATTTTACAGAAAAGGAAACTGAGGGAAACAAGGTTAAGTGACTTGCCCAGGGCTACACAGCCAATAAGTGTCTGACAACTCTTCCTGATTCCTGATTGGTCTCTCTATCCTCTGTACCACCTAGGAAGAAATGAAAAATACTTTGGACTTTGTTCCAAGGCTGGGTGCTTGGGACCCAGGGCTTTTTCTACTAGCTCATTGCCACAAGAGTAATCTCATCCAATAAAGAGATGGTATGTACGATACATGATGGGAAGAAGACATATGATAGAACCTGGGCTCAAATCCCATTCCTTCCACTTACTATCTATGTGACCTCCACGTGTCTGCCTCAGTTTCCTCATCTGTCCCGAATGACTTCGGGGACCCTTCCACTCTGGACCGAGGCTCATTCTTGGATGTGCTTTGAGTGGTTGCTCCCCAGCAACGCCTGATGGGTGCAGCTGGGGGTGGGGGGATCAGGTTATGTAACGGGGCGGGGAGTCTGTCGTTCTGAACTTGTCTTAGAGAAAAGGGCCGAGAAGAATTGCAAACTCTGACTCCCATTCTGTGCTGAATAGATGACATTCAATCTTGCTCAAAGAGAAAGCAAACAGGGGTTTAGAAGACTTTTGGCCCCATAGATTCAGGCCTTCCTACCCCGCAGCCATCCAAGCTGGGCAGTGGCCACTGACATTTTTATGAATGGACAAAAGGAGCCTGTCAGGAAGAGGCGCCTTCCAGTGTGTTCCAGGCACTGGACCAGAGGAGCTTGGAGCCAGACATGTTCCTTGCCCCCTTCCCCCTCTGCCCGGAGAGGGAGGTCCCTCCCGCTCCCCCAACCATCACACTGGGTGGGTCCCGTCCCGCCCCTCCTCCCAGCTGTACCTGTCTGCCTCTTGACCTTCTGGACACACCTTGAAGGGACCATCCGGCCTGGCTCTGGCAGGTCCAGCTTTAATGGAGCCAGGAAGCTCCTGAATTCAATAAATCCCGTATCTTAAGTGCTTCCTGTGCCCAGATGGGTCCTATGGGGCTGGAGGAAGGAAGTTAGAAAAGCGGGGACGGCTAGATTTTGCAGTGGATAGAGCCCCAGCCCCGGAGTCAGGAGACCTGAGTTCAAATGTGGCTTCAGACATTTACGGGCCAAGTAAATTTTTTTTTTACCTTCAGTTTCTTCATCTGTAAAATGAGCTGGAAAAAGAAAGGCAAACTACTTTGGTTTCTTTGCTAAGAAGCCTCCAAATGGGTTCACAAATAGTCGGAAATAATAAATAACAATGTATATTAAGTAGCAACATTACTATAAGTAATAACATTAATACTAAGGCAGATTTTACATTGTATCTAGATAGCTAAGGACTCGATGGATAGAGCAGTGGACATGGAATCAGGAAGACTCAACTTCTTGAGTTCAAATGTGACTACAGACACTTCTTAGCTAAGTGACCCTGGGCAAGTTACAAGTAACTTAAAAAAAATAGAAAAGAAGAATCTTATTCAATATCTCTGGAATCCTTAAAAAAAAAAAAAAAAAAAAAAAAAACAGGGCAGCTAGATGGTACAGTGGATAGAGCACCAGCCCTGAAGTCAGGAAGACTTCAGTTCAAATCTGGTCTCAGACACTTAATACTTCTTAGCTCTGTGACCCTGAGCAAGTCACTTAACCCCAATTGCCTCAGCAAAAAAAGAAAGAAAGAAAGAAAGAAAGAAAGAAAGAAAGAAAGAAAGAAAGAAAGAAAGAAAGAAAGAAAGAAAGAAAGAAACCAAATATGTTGGATTTAACATATATTTTAACATGTATAACATATATTGGATTGCTTGACATCTAAGGGACAGGATGGAGGAAAGGAGAAAATCTGAAACAGAAGGCTATGTAAGGGTCAATGTTGAAAAATTATTCATGCATATGTTTTGAAAATAAAAAGCTTTAAAAAAACAAACCCCAAAATAGAAAAAAGGAATCTGATTCAATACATCTAGAGTTATTTTTTAAAAAAAACCCCAAAAAACAGAAAAGAGAGATCTGATTCAACACCTCTAGAGCCCTTAAAAACAAAACAAAAAAAAAATCAGAAAAGAGGGATCTGATTCAACACCTCTAGAGCCCTTAAAAACAAAACAAAAAAAAAAAAAATCAGAAAAGAGGGATCTGATTCAACACCTCTAGAGCCCTTAAAAACAAAAAAAAAAAACAAAAAAAAAAAAAAAAACAGAAAAGAGGGATCTGATTCAACACTTCTAAAGCCCTTCAAAACAATAACAACAAAAGAACAGAAAAAAGGGATCTGATGTAATACCTCTAGTGTTGATTTCAGGGGTCCCAATTTAACCTCCTCATTTTCAACATTCATTTTTTGCAAAACTTTGCATTCCAAATTTTTTCTCCCTCCCAAACCTCCCCGCTCCTCAAGACGAGCAATCAATCTAATATAGGTTGTACTTATACAATGCTTTTAAACGTATTTCCAGATCTGTCATGTTGTGCGAGAAAAATCAGACCAAAAGGAAAAAACAATCCACAAGAAAGAAAAAACAAACAAGAAAGGTAACAGGCCTATGCTCCGACCCACATTCAGTCCCCATAGTTTTCTCTCTGGGTGCAGATGGTTCTTTCCATCCCAAGTCTATTGGAATCACCTGAAATCACCAGGTCGTTGAGAAGAGCCACTTCCATCACAGCGGATCATCACAGAATCTTGTCACTCGGTACAAGACAAGAAATCTTGTCTTGGTTCTGCTCACTTCACTCTGCATCAGTTCATATGAGTCCAGGCTTCTCATTTTATAGATGAGAATGCCGAGGCCCCTAGAGGAGTCTCCCAAGGCCATGTCTTGTAAGTATTCACAGGGTCACAGTCTCAGACAGGGACAAGGCCCAGAGGCCACCTAGTCCAACCCCCTCAGTTTCACAGATGAGGAAACTGACCCAGGCAAAGTCACCTGGCCAGAGTCATCAAGAGGGAGGATTCGCACCCAGGAAAGCACAGAAGCAGTGGTCCTCAGTGAACTTGGAGACTGTAGTGTCCTGTACTATCTCCTTTTTATCCTAAAGGGCAGAGAATAGGGAATCTCTGAAGAGAAAATAAAATCTCCTGTTCAACTAGTGAGTTGAAAAGACGGAAAAGTCAGGTCTCAGGTCTGACTACATCGTGCCCCTGCTCAAGAGCATCAATGATGACTTCCTGTTTTCCCTCATACTAAGTAACAGACACCTCAGTCTGGGCTTGAAGGCCTCACCTGTCCGGCCTTATTCCCAACACCTGGGTTCTGGCCAAACTGGCCTTTCCCCATCCCTGGGTCCCCACGGACCATCTCCAACCCATGGACTACAGCCAGAGGCCTGGAGTTCTTTCCTTCCTCATTTCTACACTCTTAGAAGGCTCAGCTTTTTTCGAGGTTAAAACTCATGTATGTACTGGACTGTCCCTTCCCAGCATCTTCATTCCTTGTGAGCAGATTCTCTCTCTTCTTTCTCCTCCTCCTTCTTCTCTCCCTTCTCCTCCTCCTTCTCTTCCTCCCCCTTTTCTCCTCTTTCCCTCTCCTTTTCTCCTTCTCTTCTCCTTTTCTCTTTTTCCTTCTCCTTCTTCCCTCTTCTTCTCTCCTCCTCCCCCTTCTCCCCTCTTCTCCCTTTTCCTTTCTTTCTTCCTCTCCCCAGCGCCTAGCATAGCACCTGGGACTTCGGTGTTTTGATTATAATGGCTAGTGCTTATATAATTTGTAGACATTACTACAATTTTGTAGTAATTTGTAGACAAACTACAGAGTTTGTAGACGTTATTTGATTATTTTTCAATTCAATAAACATTTATTCAGTGCCTACTATATGCTAGACACTGTGCTGAATGATGAGGATACGAAAAGAGGCAAAAGACAATCCCTACCCTTGTGGAGTTTACAATCTACATTTACATGTAGATTCACAAACATCCTGGGAGGTAGGTGTTATTATTATCCCCCTTTCACAGAGAGAGAAATTGAGAAAAACAGAGGTTGTATTTTGCCTAAGCTACTTAAATGTGTGATATTGGATTTGAACTCAGCTCCTCATGACTCCAAGTCCAACTCTCTCACTCTTCTGGGTTCCAGTTCTGTTTCCCCTAGCAGTATGAACTTCCTTTTCGGTGAGCCTCAATTATCTCCATCCAGAAAATGGAGAGGTGGATGCAACAAATGGTAATAGAAGGACGGGGAGGGGGAAAGGCAGTTTGGTTAATGGCAAATGTAATCTTAAGGAATTTTAGGCTTAAAAATTATTTTCTTGGGACAGCTAGGTGGTGCAGTAGATAGAGTAGCAGCTCTGAAGTCAGGTAGACCTGAATTCAAATTTGACCTCACACACTTAACACTTCCTAGCTGTGTGACCCTGGGCAAGTCACTTAACCCCAGTTGCCTCAGAAAATACATATATTATGTAAAATTTGTTTTTCTTAAGTTAATGGAATAAAAGGAGTCTGAGGACCAGAGTTTAAATCCTCACTCTACCACTCACTGGACCTCACCTCACATGTCTGGACATTGCACCAGGTGATTTCAAAAGCTACTTGCAGCTCTCCATCTGGGATCCTGCCTGTGTGAGCTTGAGGGGGTTCTGATCTGTAAGTCTCAGTTTCCATATTTGAAAAATGAAATTAGACAGTACCCTTAGCTCAGTGATCTTATGATCAATTAATCAGCAAGCTTTTTTAAAAAATTATTATAGCTTTATATTTACAAAACACATGCATGGGTAATTTTTCAGCATCGACAATTGCAAAACTTTCTGTTCCAACTTTTCCCCTCCTTCCCCCATCTCCTCCCCTAGATGGCAGGCAGTCCCATACATGTTAAATATGTTAAAATATATGTTAAATACAATATATATACATATTTATACAATTATCTTGTTGCACAAGAAAAATCGGATCTAGAAAGAAAGAAAAAAAAACCTGCAAAGGAAAACAAAAATTCGAGCAAACGATAACAGAAAGACTGGAAATGCTATGTTGTGGTCCACACTCAATTCCCATAGTCCTCTCTCTGGATATATTGGTTCTCTTCATTACTGAACAATTGGAACTGGTTTGAACATCTCATTGTTGAAGAGAGCCACGTCCATCAGAATTGATCATCGTATAATCTTGTTTCCATATACAATGTCGCTCACTTCCCTTAGCATCAGTTCCTGTAAGTCTCTCCAGGCCTTTCTGAAATCCTCCTGCTGGTCGTTTCTTACAGAACAACAATATTCCATAATATTTATACACCACAATTTATTCAGCCATTCTCCAACTGGTGGGCATCCACTCAGTTTCCAGTTTCTGGCCACTACAAAGAGGGCTGCCACATTTTGGCACATGTGGGTCCCTTTCCCTTCTTTAAGATCTCTTTGGGATATAAGCCCAGTAGTAACACTACTGGATCAAAGGGTCTGCACAGTTTGACAACTTTCTGAGCATAGTTCCAAATTCAGCAAGCATTTTTAAAGCCCTTAACTCCGGGTCAGATCCTGTGCGTGGGCTGGGATATAAATAATGAGTGAAAGTGCCCCGCCCTCAAGTCCCTTCTGTTAGGGAGGCAGCAGCACATCGCAGGGCTGGTGGGTGATGGCTAGAGGCTGCCTGGTGATGGGGATTGAAAGAAAAGAAAAAAAAAATAGTGCTGCCCTCAGGACTCTTATGCTCTTTCTATAAAGTAAATACATTGAGTGGGAGTAGAAGGCAGAGGAACCAGCAGTAGGCGGAGTGGGAAAGCTCCTAGAGGGGAAGGACACTCTGTATCCCCAATGCTTAGCCCGCAGTGAGAGTTTAATAAATACCTGGTAATGAATCAGGAAAGGTCTCCTCCAGAAGGTACCACTGGAGCGGAGCTTTGAGAACAAGGGATTCTGCAAGGAGGGAAGGAACTCCAGGTGAGGGGACTGAGGGAAGGGCTGTAACCATGCCCTTTGGCTAGACCCAAGCTAGCGCCAAAGGAATGAATAGGTCGGATAGAGTCAGGGTTTTGAATAGCTGTCGCTCGGTGTGATGGGGAGGGAACTGTAGCTTTCTTCTCTTCTCCTTCCTTCCCCCCTCCTGTGGCAGGTGGGTCAGAAGGTAGGTGGGTAGGCAGATAGATGAACAGGTGGACAGGACAGTAGATAGGTAGGTAGGTGAGTGGGTAGATAAGTGAGTACTTGGGTAAAGAGGTAGGTAGGCAGGCGAGTGGATTAGGTGTATGAATAGGAGGGTAGGTGGATAGGTAGATAGATAGGTGGGTAAATAAGTAGGTGGGTGGGTAGGCAAGTAAGTAGATAGGTCTGTGAATGGGTAGGTGGGTACATGGGTAAGTGGGTAGCTAGATAGTATGGTAAATGGGTAGGTGGGTGAGTAGGTAGGTAGGTCAAGCCAGTAAATCCATGAGTGAGCAAGTGGGTGAAAAGGTGGGTAGGTGTTCTGTCCTGCTTTCTAGAGCCCCCAAGCTGGGGTGACAAAATGTACCATTGCTTTCTAGAGCCCCTAAGCTGGGGTGACAAAACATAGATTGTTTTCTAGAGTTCCCACACTGGAGTGATTAAAATATCCTGCTTTCTAGAGCCCCCAAGCTGGGATGACAAAATGTACCATTGCTTTCTAGAGCCCCTAAGCTGGGGTGACAAAACATAGATTGCTTTCTAGAGTTCCCACACTATTGATTTCTAGAGCCCCTAAGCTGGGGTGACAAAATGTACCGTTGCTTTCTAGAGCCTCCATACTGGGGTGTTTAAAATATACGTTCCTAGTGGAGAAGTGATGAGGCGGGACCCATATATTCCAAATACATATATTATTATTACAGATGTGAAAACTGAGGCTAAAATACCCAGGGTCACAGAGCTAGTATCAGGTCTCCCTGACTCATGAATCCCTTGAATTTCACTGCCTCAGTTTCCATCTCTGTCTGCTCTAGAATGACTGAAGGGGGAAGAGAGCACTCTAGAAATGATCAGATGAGCCCACAGCCTTCAGACTGGTATGACTCAGGCTCAGGTCTCTAGGATGGCTCAGCCTTCATTCTCTTCCCAAAGAAATCAAAAACAGACTCAGCTTCTTGGCGGGCCACCTGCCTGTCTGTCTCTCCCTTGGAAGTCCTGGAGGCTGGGCAGGGCTGGGAGAGAGGGTTAGCTTTGAAGGCTCATCCCTCCGCTGCTTTCTCAGTGGAAGCGTCTTAACGGGACCACTGTCCTCTAGGAATCCAGCCTGGCCAGGGGGAGGTGGGGAGCAGTGGTGGGATCTGGAGGGGGATCACAGGGAAGCTAGAACTTGGAGCCTCTCTCCCTCCAGCCTTCTCCACCTCGTCTATCCCTTCCTCCTGGAGCCATTTCCAAATCTCTTGGATGAAAGCTGGAGTTGTTTCCTCCAATTGAACTGTTTGTGGGGAGCCGGGCCAGAGCCTACGACCTCTTTCCGGAAGGTGCAGGAAGACTGTTTGAAGGGGAGAGCAAGAATGAGAGCAGGACTCTCCAATCAGCCCGGTTTGGGATGAGGCTGCTCTGGGCCCAAAGCCTTTCCTGTGGGGCCCTGGTGGCTTCTGGGATTTGTGAATGGAACCTGAGTTTGACCTAAATCATTTAGACTCCTCCTCTCAGAGGGAATTGCTTAAAAGGTGCATTGGCAAATGCCGCTTCATGATTGAGGTTGCCAAAATGGGGGAAAAGAGAGAGGAAAAAAAGAGAGATGGAGAGAGACAGAGACAAAGAAATATGGATATAGAGAGAGGGAGGAAGAAAGAGAGATTTACAGAGAGAAGAGAGGGAGAGAGAGAGAGAGATATGTGTGTGTGTGTACATATATATGTGTACACACACACACACACACATATATATAGAGAGAGAGAGAGAAAGAGAGAGAGAGAGTCACAGAAATTTACAGAGAGAAGAGAGAGGGAGAAAGATATGTATACACACACACACACACAAACACAAACCACAGAGAAGAGAGAGATGAAGAGAGACACACAGAGAGATATACACGAAGAGAGACACAGAGAGAAGAGAGTTATATAGAGATATATACACACATAACATATATATAACATATATATATATGCAGAGAAATAGACACAGAGACATGCAAGAGAAGAAAGAGACAGAGACTGAAAGAGACACAGAGAGAGAAGACAGACACACACACACACAGAGGGAGAGACAGAGAGACAGATGGGGGGGGGAGGAGATGAGAATGACTTTCAGCTCCTCTCCCAAATCTGGCCCCACCACATAGAATAACAAGATATTAGCACCTGGGAAAGGAGAAGATGCTGACTTAGCCTTCTCTAAGCATCCCCCACCCCTCTGGGGGCAGCTCTACTGTTCCAGAGCCCCTCCCAGCTCTGACATTCTCCCTTCTAAGCTCTGACTTTCTGTGATTTTTCCAATTTCATCTGAACACTTGCCAAGAACACTTTTAATTGCCTATTTCCCTTTCCCCTTCCACTCCCCCCATCCATTTTCTGGGTTTCTCCACTATCAGTAAACAGGCGCCTGATGGTGGCAGGTGTGTAAGTGGGCAGACAGGCGGACCGATGAGTGGTAGACGCCAGATCTTCTATGGAGAGCTGCATTGATTCTCTTTGTAATTCGACATCTTTTATTCTCACTATTGTGAGAAGTGCTCTCTAGATCCCACCGACTGCCAGAAGGATACAGAAATCAGACCCGGACCAAAAAGTCCTGGATTTTGTCCCTCCCCAAGGAGAATGTGTCAAGTAGGAAGTGGTTGGTTCCCTTTTCCTGGAGGACTTGTTGGGAATGGTGTAGAAGGAATTCTCGTTTGGGTAAGGTTTGGACCCATTCAGCAAACATTTACTGTTGCCGGACACCGGGCTCTGTTCTGGGCGCTGGGACACCGCGCTGGGTTCTGGGCGCTCGGAGGAAAATTTGGAACGGTCCCTGGCCCCAGGAGGCTGCGTTCTGGCAAGGGAGGCGATGTGCCCCGTCTCAATTCTGACAGTTCTGGGATTTTCTGAGTAGGCGGGGAGTCTATTTGGAAATAATGTTTGTTATTAAGGCACAAGGATACAGTCAAGAGCTTTGGGGGATAGGGAGGAGAAAGTGGAGTGTGATTGTGGGAAGGAAAATGCCTCCTCTTGTCCCCTCTCCAGCCTAAAGAGAGAGATGAGGCTTTGGGGGGTGTGGTGGACTTCTGTTAGGGGGAAGAATGGAGGGAGGGAGGGAGAGAAAAATGGGGAAATGAAGGGAAGAGAGAGAAAGAGGAGAGAGAAACAAAGAGGGAAGGGAAGAGAGAGGGAGGGAGGGAAGAAAGAGACAGTAAAGAGACAGAGAAAAAGGAAGAGAGACAGAGAGGGAGGGAGAGAGAGACAGAGAGGGGGGTGACAGGGACAAGAGGAGGGAGGGAGGAATAGAGAGAGGGAGTGGAAAGAGAGAACAGAGAGAGAAAGAGAGAGAGAGAGAGACAGAGAGAGAGAGGCAAAACAGACAGAGACAGAGACAGAGACAGAGAATGTGAATAAGCCACTGTTTTGTGTTAATGTCCCTGGCCTCTAACTTGCCTCTAGAGCAAGTAGCCCACATCCTGAAATGAAGGCACATTTTTTTTTAGCTTGCCTGATCATTGTGTCCTGGAGGTGTTTTTTGTGCTGCTGCTGCTGTTATTCATTTTATCTGAGATGCTTTCTCTCCTTCCCCCTCCCATCCTTCCCACCTCCTCTTTCCCTCCTTCCCTCCCTCCCTCCCAGTCAGCCCCCTCCAGCAGAAACACAGCTCTTTCCCAGGCCCAGCCAAAAAGGAGGGGAAATGACTTCCCAGGCTCTTCTGCATATCAAAGGGGTTTTGTTTATCCTTGTGGGGAAGCCCTCCGACTGGGAGCTGGGATTAGGGTCCCGGAAAGGAGAAGCTGGTGGAGTTTGGGTTCTGGGACTGCTAAAGGCCTTTGTGTTTGTTAGGGACTAAGAATTGTGTATAATCCCAGATTTCTGCCTTGGCGCTGCAGATCCTGGGGTCAGTGATTTAGCTGAGGAAAAGCTAACACTTTTATTTTACCCTTAAGAAAACAGGCCTTGTACAGAAAGTGATTGACTTGCCCAGAGTCACACAGCTAAGTGTCTGAGAGAACTCGAACCCAGGCCTTCTAGACTATATATATCCAGTGTTCTATTTACTAAGCTCAGCTTGTCCCCAGTGAGTTGTCCGGTCTCTTCAGTCAGATAGTGCCTCTCTCAAGGTGCTAGATTTAGAAGTGTGAAGGACTTTGGTGCCCATCTCAGCCAATCCCCCGTTTTATCAATGAGGAAACCCAGAGAGAAATGATTTAGCTAAACTCTCTCAGGGAGTCAACAAAATATATTTCGATCCAACCAATTCAACAAGTATTAATAATATTTATATTATATAAAACATATTATCTGGAGCTTCAAAGCTCTAGAAGTTAGGATAAAGGTTATCATTCCCATTTTAAAGTTGAGAAAACTGAGGGCTCATGTAGGTAAAATGAAAAGAGTTGCAGTTTTCTGTTTCCTAAAAGTGCATTGCTGAGAAGGAAGTAGAAATCAGGGGAAAGAGCTCTAGGTCTGAAGTCAGCAGTCTTCCTGGTTTGAATTTTGGTTCTGAAGCTTATTAACTATGTATGTCACTTAATCAGCAAGCATTTATTAAGCACCTATTGTGTGCTGGACTCTGTGCTAGGGATACAAACTATGGTAAAAGACAGACTACCCTTGTAAAGATTTTATATATAGGGGAAATTGCTCAATTGTTTAAAAAAAAAAAAAAAAAGGGAGGAGGGACCTCTGAGGGTCCTTCCAATTTTGAATTCCTGTGATTTATCTCTACTAGATCATGGCTAGGGCAAGATTTTAATCTGAGATCACAGATTCAGAATTCAAAGATATCATAAGGCCTTCTGGTCTACCTCACTTCTTTTACAAGTTATTTGGTCACAGTTGAAAATCAGAGAGGTCAAGTTTCTTGTCTAATATCATAGAGGTTAGTAGATGAAAACAGGTCCCTCCCTGCCATGTTTTGTCCATTCTTTTCAGTCATGCCCAACTCTTCGTGTTCCCGTTGGGGATTTTCTTTCTTTCTTTCTTTTTTTAATCATTCATTTATTTTATTACATTTACATTTATTTAATTACATTTAAATGATTTTTTTAACATTTGTTTTTAAAACTTATGAGTTCCAAATTCTCTCCCTTATCCCCTGTCCCAGCCCCCATTAAGAAAGCACATCTGAAGTTATGAAAAATCATTTGCCATTTCCTTCTCCAGCTCATTTTACAGATGAAGAAACTGAGGGAGACAGGGTAAAGTGTCTTGCACAGTGTCAACAGCTAGTAAATGTCTGAAACTGGATTTGAACTCAGGAAGATAAGTCCTCTTGATTCCAAGCCCTTGTACTCTTTCCATTGTACCAACGAGTCGCCAGAATAAAATAATATCTGTCCTATTTGAAACTTGACAATTGGGGTCACAGAGATCAAAAGTTTGGACTTTCTTAAAAGCATTCTGTTGTCTGTGTGATGTCTTATGGTGCTGTAAGCTCCATGAAGATAGGCATTCTATCATATCCAAATTTTGTGCCTCAGTTTGCTTTTAATCGAATGCTCACCATATTATACCAAATATGTATTGGGTACACTTAATGAGTGGGTAGGGTGAAGTCATTCATTAAGTCAACAAGCAATTAATTAAGCACCTATAAAGTGTAATCCTAGACTGTCTATACTTTCAAAAGACTTTATTCTTTTTAAAATAATAATAATGATAACTTTGTATTTTTCAAAATACATGCAAAGATAGTTTTCAACATTCACAATGTTCTCTTGGGTCTACTCACTTCACTTTATATCAGTTCATGCAAATCTTTCCAGGCCTTTCTGAAATCATCCTCATTTCTTATAGAATAATAATATTCCATTAACTTCATATACTATAATTTATTCAGCCACCCTCCAATTGATGGGCATCTACTCAGTTTCCAGTCCCTGCTACAAACATTTTTGTTTGTAGGTCCTTTTCCCTTCTTTATGATCTCTTTAGGATATAAGCCCAAGGAGACACTACTGGATCAAAGGGCATGCAGTTTTAGCCCTTTTAGCATAGTTGCAAACTGTTCTCCAGAATGGATCAGTTCACAACTCCACCACCAACCCAAAAAATGTCCCAGTTTTCCCACATCCACTTCCAATATTATCCTTATCTTTTCCTGTCATCTTAACTAATCTGAGAGGTAGTGGTATCTTAAAGTTGTCTTAATTTGCATTTTTCTAATCAGTAGTGATTTAGAGCATTTTTTTCTTATGACTAGAAATGGTTGAATGTCATCATCTGAAAATTGTCTGTTCATATCCTTTGACCATTTATCAATTGGGGAATGACTTATATATTGAACCAAGTCTTTTTGTATTTTAGAAATGAGATCTTTATCAGAGACACTAGATATAAAATTTTCCCCACTTTTCTGTTTCTCTTCTAATTTTGGCTGCATTGGTTTTGTTTGTACAAAATCTTTTTAATTTAATATAATCAAAATTATCCAATTTGAATTTTATATTTTCTAGTTTTGCTTTGACCATAAAAATCCTCCCTTTTCTAAAGATCTTGTTTGTGGAAAAGTCAGGAGGCTGGTTTTACTGGATCTAAGAGTACCTGGGGGGAGAAGGTTTAAGAAAACTGGAAAAATAGAAGGGGAGCTTTAGACTTTAGGATTTTATATGTGATTCTGGAAGTGATAGAAAACAGTTAGTGGCGCTGAGAATAAAGTACTGGGTCTGGAATTAGAAAAACCTTGAGATCAAATATAGCCTCAGACACTCTGTAAATTACTCTTTGCCTCAGCTTTTTCAACTGTAAAATGGGTGTAATAATAGCATCCACCTCCCAGTGTTATTGAAAGGATCAAATGGGATCATATTTGTAAAAATTATTCTCTTAATTTATTTAGAGTATTATCAAAAAACCTTTATTCTTTTGGGAGGTTAAAACACTTAAAAGGAAAGAGGCAAGGTATAGGGTTGAGAAAGTGGGCAGAGAAGCCTGCTGAGGAAAGGAAGCTACAGTTAGCCTAGGGAGCCTTCTTAGATGAGGTTCTGTATTTTTATAGCTGCTCATTCCTCATAGCTTGATCATAATGCGTATTTGATATGTTGATGTGTAATGATAATAAGAGTTAATAAAAGCTGATATTTCTAGAGGCCTTTTAAGATTTGCAAAGCACTCTATAGGAAATGTCTGGTTTTATCCTTGAGAAGTAGGTGCTTTTTCCAGATCCTAATTTGTCCAGGATTACTGAACTGTTAAGTGTCTCTGGCAGGATTCAAACTCAGTTATTCTTTATTCCACGTCCGGTATTCTATCTCTGGGGTTGCGCAGCTACCTCCAGACATGATTCCAGTCACCAGGTTACACCCTACTAAATCTTTTCAGCTTACAAGAATGTATTGCACTTTGTCCTGCTCCCTTGCATAATTGGCTGACAATTCTGGGCTCCTTGGGGATAACCCTTTTGTAATAGCTGGTGCTGGTAACCCATTCCTGTTACTGTTATTCTGGTCTTCTCTTTTCTGATGGTTTAGAGAGAAACAATACTGGGCCAAGGTATCCCCCCCACCTTATTCCTCTCAGATTCAAAGATTCAAGTCGATGGACAAAATCACTGCTTTTTTATACTTGAATAAAAGCTCACCTTCTCTAGGCTCATTGAAAGCATCCTTGGGACAACTCCAGAAGCAGACAGGATGATGGGGAGGGAGGATGTAAACTGCCTCCTCCTCCTCCCATGTGGTTTTCATTTCTTTGACTAAATCTCTCTATTTCAAAAGGTTTTTTTGTTCCATGTTGGAAACTCTGAGTATGGTATGGTGGCTTCTATTATAAAAACTTTGAGTTTTCATGGGTCGATATTTTGTTTCAGTAACTGGACAAGAGTTAGTCGGTGATCACGGTCCACTTCTAAAACAACTTCATCTGTCTGGGTCTCAGTTTCCTTATCTTGTAAAAATGAATTCATTGGGCTCTGAGGTACCTTCTAGCTCTGACTTTATGATTCTATGATCCTGAGTCTTGGGGCAGAGTGGTTGTGATGGTTGAGGAAGGTCTCGGGCCAAAGAAGCTGGAAAGGAACATTGAATCAGAGAGACTCACCTGGGCGTGGGAAATGTCGGCCCTCCCACCTGCCCGAGGAGGAACAAGATGTATGGGATTTCTTCTGCCCAGTGGTTAGGTAGTTGGTTGGTTGGCTATTGTTCTTCATTCTCAAAGAGCACCAAAATGGCATCACTGTGTTAGAGCTGAACTGCAGTGTGTCCGACTGTGGCTGATCAGAGCAACACAAACTCGCCGTGCTTGGCCACAGGTCAGACACAAACAATCCATATGAACATTTGGGTAGTTTCTCCGATTTTGCACATTTGGCTTTTCTTTTGAGTTAATTCAGTTCTGCTCTGCTCATAAAGCACAGCCCCTTCTCTAATGAGGGCTCGCCATGCTGGTGGCCCTGTGCCAGTGTCTCCCATGTCATGCAATTGATTCTCAAGTACTTACGAGAGACCCTGAGAATGTCCCTGGATCACTTTTTCTGACCCCCTCATGAGCACTTGCCCTGTGTGAGTTCTCCCTAATATAACATTTTTTGGCAAGCGTACATTTGGCATTCGAACAACGTGGCCAGCCCACTACAGTTGTGTTCTGG
Source organism: Antechinus flavipes (assembly GCF_016432865.1). Taxonomy (NCBI): domain Eukaryota; kingdom Metazoa; phylum Chordata; class Mammalia; order Dasyuromorphia; family Dasyuridae; genus Antechinus; species Antechinus flavipes. The sequence goes on from NC_067398.1 coordinate 696,620,538, forward strand.
GCAGCAGAGGTGGAATCTTGGCTTTTTAGTTTGAGAAAAGGCCTCAGGGTCTGGGATCTTATCCTGCCAGGGGAGCTTCAGCATCCTCCTGAGGCAATCCACATGGAAGCGATTCAGTTTCCTGGCATGGCGTTGGTAGTCTGTCCAGATTTCACAGACACACGACAATGAGGTCAGCACAACAGCTCTGTCGACCTTCAGTTGGGTAGTCAGTCTAATACTTCTGTTCTACACTTTCCAATCGGATTTACTAAAAAGCAACCTCTCCCTTCTT